>NW_020454183.1:1658834-1758273 GCF_003342845.1 Nothoprocta perdicaria
GAGAGGCGCTGCGGGGCGGACGCCTCCCGGCGCCGCGCTTCCCGGCGGCGGCGGTAAGTGAAGCGGCCGCGGGGCCCCGGGTCGCCTCGAGGGGCAGAGCGCGGGGCGACGCGGCAGCCCCGGCCACCGGCGGCGCCTCCGTGCGGGTGAGGGGCTGCGTGGCCGCAGCGATGGGGATGTCCCTACGGGCTCTGGTGACAGTCGGGGCGGCGTGGGCGACACCCGCCAGGACGTGAGCGCGTCCTGCGAGCGGCTCCTGAGCCCTCGTGCGTGGCTGCAGGAGGTGCCGCTGGACGGGGCAGCTCGGTGGGCAGCGCGAGGCACTGGGCAGCCAGCTGGGTCTTGTGGCCGCCTTCTGGGCTTAGGTTTTTATGGCTGCGGTTGTGTTAATGGGGCTGTGTGCTTCAAGGGTTGGTTCCAGGTGGTGGTTGTTATCAAATGGCAGACCTTGAGAAACGGAGGAGAGTAGAAATGTAGTCACTGTGTTGAGCTGAACCAGTTACTGTGTTCACCATTTACAAAAATTGTGACATCATGTAAATGGTGTCCAAGGTTAAGCTGTGTTTAAAATGGTCTCAAACTGGGACTGCTGTGAGGAAATGTGCCTATAAAATGGAAATACCCTGTGTAAGTTAGCACCTAGGCTCTGTGATACCAGAGAAGCAATGGCATGTGAAGGGGCTTCCCATGTGAAGGAGCTCCTAGTGTTGGGGTAGAGGCACAGGTCAAGGAGGAGTTGGGAACATGGTTACTTGGAGTTTCCCTTCTTTACTAGGTGAAACTGGCACTGGAAAATACGTTGTATGTACCGAGGTTATAACCTGCCCTGGGAAAGGGGAATGTTGACGTCAAAGAAGAAGTTGTGGCTAGAAGCAGTTTTGGAGTGTCCTATTCTAAAGCCAGCTTGTACTTTCTTAACCTACTGTTGACTTTCTAGGTGGCTGAGAGGTTTCTGGTCATTAAGTAGCCTAAAATAAAGACCTACTTAAATTAAACCAGTTTTGTAACTCTCCTTCAATATGGAAACATGCCTCATGCTTCATGAGGTGCATTTCACTAGTTAGGAATGAAGACGTAAACGTTGGGGATATTCCTCAAATTCACACTTCTGGTTAGGGTGGTCGCAGCTGTGTGCAGCGAGGACTAGACCTTGGTGAAGTTGCTTGGGCTAAAAGCTGGGCATCTAACCAGTCCTGAAGGCTCCGGCTCTCCAGAGCAGGAGCCTCAGACCCCAGCCCTGTCTCTGTTCTGTGGAGGTCCTGTTTTCTCCAGTAAAAACCCCCAAGTGAAGCCTGAAAATGAGGTCCTGGTGGGCCTCACTTCTGCCAGTGCTGATTAGCTGGGGCCCTGCGCTGTCCTGAGAGCCACAAGTGAGGTGACCTTGATGTTTTGCACTGGGAGAGCTCATCAGTCTTCAGATGGCACCTACGTGATCAGGGCCCATTTCACAGCACAATCGGATAAGGGGAATATATTGTAATATCTGTTCTATCTGTCTCTCTTCTTCTTTCTTTCTTTGTTTTCCTTGCCCTTCCTCACCTTGCTTTTTCTTCAAGGGTCATGTGTGGGAGCCAGCTGTGAATAGCCTCGGTCACGGTGTGCATCTTCCATTTCTCAAGCCATAAACCTGTGTGCTGTCCTGGGCTGGTGGTCTCCACCTCCTTGCTTTTGAAACTCTATCACTTCCCATACAGAAATATTCATTAGGTGAGCTGTGATCTTAGCACAGTGGTTAGGGCATGAATCCAGGAGTGGGAAACCTTGGTTTCTGGTCTCTTTTCCAGATGCACATTAAATATTAAAACACATATTTGCAGAAAGCATGTGGCTAAACCATATTGAATTACAAGAAAAATATATTTATTATTAAAGTGTCACTTTGAAAACGCATATGAAAATCACATTTACTAAAAACACTGCACGCAGAGAATGTGTTGGATCCACAGATGTCCCGTCAGTTCCACTGCCCTTTCCTGTAGTTAATTCAGGAGATGGAGCAAGGTGAACCCCAGGTGATTAAATCCTCTTTCTTGTTGTGCTGCACAGCCTGGACATGGGCAGTGCTGTTCAGCTGTCACATGTGTATAGGCTGTGCCCGCTCTGTGCTCGAGGAAAGAGCCAAAATTCCAGTCTCCATGACTGAGCCCAGTGATCAGGGCAGTGCCTCGCTTGTGTTTCCTCCTGGCTCATTTGCTTTTGCCCGGCCTCCCTTGATCCTGAGATTGGAAGTTTGAGACTTGTGTTTGCATCGCTCTTAATCCGCAGTGCTTATGGATTGCCTCTGGAAAGGGACCTTTTTTTCTGTCAGTCTGTCTGTCTATGTTTATTTTAGTGGTTTAGTTCTCCGTCTGATCGGGGAGTGGAGCTGCCCCTTCCAGCAGCAGCCACCCCTTTGAGCAAGGAGAGCGCAGCCGCCGTGGCTCTGCCCCGTGCGGGCGCGCGGCCGCCGTGCCTGAGCTGGAAGGGCAAATTCCACCAGGAAGCCGGGTTTCCGCCCGCTTGGGCCTGCAGAACCTCTCTCACCAGCTTTGGTTTCCACCAGCTGCACCCTTTGACTTAGGAGCTTGTTTGTTCCTCAAAATGACAACATGATAACACTGTCATTTGCTTCGTTCAGTGATTTTTTTTTATTTTTATTTATTTATTTATTTTTTTATGATGTTTAACCAGACCTAGCGTTCCCCTCTCTGGGCTTTCCTTTATTTTTGTAATACAACTACTCTTGTTTGCTTTAAATCTCCTGAGATACCTCAAATCTGGTAAATATCCTCTCGCTAATCTAAGTAGGACAACACCCAAACTCTGTCAGCAACAAACTTCTGATACCTTTTTATTTAAAGTGAAAGGCAAAGTTGATTTTGACTTTAGAAAAAGCAGACTGAACTTGGGCTACTAAGCTGTATTGCCATACTGGTTATTAACACTATTCAGTCTCCTCAGAAAAAAATGATTATAGAGAATAAAAATTCTATTGATTGCTTTTGGTGGCTGGAATGAATCTTCAGAGGAGCCTCATCTGGGAGGAGATTGAAATCCTGGGTTTGATTTGAACATATCTGAGTTGCATAATATCTCTTAATCGCATTAATACATCAAACCATGCAGAATTAGTGAGGACACTTCTCTTAACTTTGGTACAAATGTTTATTTGCCTGTCATCACAACTCAGGTTTACATTTAATTCATTGCCAAAGCAAAAAAAGTACGTCAGAAATATGTTGCTTATCTTTCCTGTAAATGGTACCCTGGTGACTCTGTTGTGAAGTTTTGTTTTCCAGTGATGTAATGGTCATGCTCCCACTGGATGGAACAGATAATTAGGCCCCAAACTTAGGCCCTTGGTGTGTAGGATTTTGCTGGACACTGCAGTGAGCTTTGGGTCTGACCTTAAAGAGCAAGTTCTGGAGAGGCTGCTTTGGCAGCTAAAACTGCACTCAAGTCCAAGAAAGCAAGCCACAAAAACCGTGCCCTAGTGGCCTCAAAACCTCATAGGTACTTAAATTATTCTGGCGCCTATGTTTTGGAGTTGGAAACCTGCAGTTAGACTTGTGTAACGTGCCCTGTCCTGGGCAAGGGGCTTTGCCATGCTGCAGAGACGAGGGCTAGTCAGAACTAGGTTTAAATGTGGTTGAGCTCATGGTGTCTCTGTGGTTAGTGTCCTGATGGAACAAAAAGAAATTGTGCTTCCTATTTCTGAGAGTTTCTTAAGTTCAGAAAGGTCATAGTGTTCTCTGAGCTTCCAGGAGACAACAGCAATTCTCAGGACTTCAAAGTCTGGTTTCATTTGATGGTAGAGCAAAACCCAAAGCTTTCTAGATATTTCTTTTTCCTTATTTTTATCTTTGGAAAATGCAATTGTCTGTGTCTGCCTCTTAGGCTGAGAATCCTTTCCTAATCTTAAGGTTGTCTGTCCGCTCAGCGGTGACCAAAGCAATAAATCTTCCTTGACTAAACCCAGAAGTTCTCCCTGAATCATCCTGGCTTTCATTCAGTTCCATGATAAGGTATTCCAGATCCGCTTTCACCAGTGTGTGAAATCATAGGTCAAAATCTCATGTACAGCATTGTTTTAAATTCGACAGGATTAAAAAGAAGAAAAAAAAAGTATATTCGTGGTGTAGATGTGTACCTCTTCCAGCAAATATCCGGGAATTTGCTGGGAAGAGGGAAAAAGGAGGGAATGGTGATTTCATGGTGAAAGAAATTTCATTTCTTTGCAGACCTCTGTTCACAGAGCCCTCCAGCCGTGCTACATGGAGTATTTGGCCACGGTAACTGGGTTGCCAAATGCTCCACTAAAATTAGGATGCTTCTGACATCTCCTGGATTACTCTACTGTCTAGATATAATAAATTTAAAATACCTATTTTATTTGCTCTCTGGTTACCACTTACCTACAAATTTAGGCAGTTGCCAAGTCCTGCAGCCAGCACGGTTCTCTGAAGAGCACATTGGGCTGCTGAAGAGTTTGTGGGCCTCTTGCCCAGGTGGATTTAAAGCAAAATAAATAAATAAATAAATAATGTTACAAAGACAGGATTCTCCTGGGTTTTTATTCTAATGTGTGTTTAGGCAGCTTCCTGTGCTTAGTGTGTATGCGCCGTAGAGCCGTATTCCCAATCTGGTTTGGATTTGAATTCATTAAGATCTGTTCCCATTTCCTGTTCTCGAGTGATTCATTTAATCTGTTTTCATATATGAGATGTACTGGAGTCACCTGTGTCCCTTCTTAATCTCGGCCATCTTTCATCCTTGATTTATACAATATACGTAACTCCTTCCTCCCCCCAGAATGTTGTAACTGATGGCTTAGTGTGACAATGAGGAGCAGAACTGCTGGAAAGGGCATCTTCTTCCTATGGAAACCCTCTAGTTTGAAGGGGTTTTTAATTGTTTTTAATCCTGAATCATGATCATGAAATACAATTGTGCATATAATTATTGATTACAGAAAAGTACTTTGCCTAAAACGAAACCGCAGATGTACGTGTGTGTATGTATACAAAATTCTTCTCTATCTTGATTTCTAGAAGTCACCAGGGTTCTTTTAGAATAGCATTAATGTCAGTTAAACAATATTTTCCTATGCAGAGCTATTTGGGCTTTCTTTTTCTTTGGACTATTTTACAATATGCAGAAGAAGCAATACTTTCAGGATCTGTCTGGATATTGCGTGTGTGTCTGTGTGTTTTCTGTGCTCACAAAGAGGAGAAAAGAAGAAAGATTAAAGACTGACACAGAATGTATAAAAAGAAAGTTCTTCATTTTTCAGTTAGGTTACAAAGCACCCATCAGTGATTTTTCCTAATCTGCTTAGAGCAAAGGACTTATCTCATGTTGAATTCCTTCAGTGTTCTCATCAGAAGCCAAGTTCTTTCTACAGAGATTTCGGTCTCTAAGTTTTCTTCTCTGGTGTCCTGACTTCAACTCCTTTTCTTGCTGTTTTCCATCTGAGTCCAAACAGCCCCACATAACAGATTGCAGTCCAACATAATGGATTTATTCGTTTATATTTACTGCCCCAATACATACCATATTGTACAGCCTTGTCCAAGTCAGTAAATTTATCTACAGTTCACAGGAACGGTGATGTCAGTACAGTAATTGGACGAATTGGTTACTTGCCTAATGCAGCATTAGGAAGTAATACTATCTCTATCAGCTATTACAGCCCAGAGCATAAGGGATGCAGCATATGAAAACTCCAAGTTTTAAGCTTTATCATGGGATGGATTTATAATGTTCTCTTCTTAATTCAAACATAAATCTTGCTTGAGAAAAATTGGCTTGGATTTATGAAAATTGTGCTTTTGGCCCTCGTAAACGACATTATTAATCTTCAGCATCCTGGGGCAGGCTCGGATTAAGTCTGCGTTTAAGGGCTGCAGGTGCAAGGCTTTATAAAGCCAGGTCGGAGCCGGGATGTCACTGGGGGCCGTGTCAGAAGAGCGGCTTGTGCTGGTGCGCTCTTGCCAGGGGCGCGTTCCCTTCTCCAGGGGCTGCCTGGCGAGCGGAGGCAGCGGCCCCACACCTGCTCGGCCACGTTTCCCTCAGGGAAGTCGGCGGCAGCCGTCCGTGCTGCTGCGGGACTCTCTCCCGGTTCGGGGCCGGGGCTGCGGACACGGGTGCGCTGAGGGGTTCTCGGCCTGCTCCGGCGCGGAGCCCTGCGGAGGAGCGGCTGCCGGGCTGAGGGAGGCGACGGCGGGGCTGCGCAAGGGCCTCTCGGGCCGCCTCGCTCTGAGGCCTCTGGGAAGAGGGGTGCGAATTAGGTCAGCTTCGTTAGCGGAGGAGGGCGAGGTGCGAGGGGACACCCCCGCACCTGGGGCATAGGCCGCCTCATCGCGCGTCGAGCCACGTGCCCGTTCCTCTGCAGATAGAGCTTCTGCACCTGGGCACGAGAACGTGCAAACCAGCTCCTCTATCTGAGGGTTTATGAGGTTTATCTGAGGGTTTATCTACACCTTCTGGGCACGAGAATGTGCAGATCGGCTCATTTATCCTCGAAAATAGGTCATTTATCCTTCTCCTCCTGTTAGGACAACAGCTCAGCTGAGGTCTGACTTCTGAGCTGGTTTCAGTGCCTCAGAAGAAGCTTGCAAAAGATTTTTTTCGGGGGGGAAACTAATATTTTTGTAGCATAATTGCATGCTGAGTGCTCCTGCTGTTTGCAAATATTTTAAGCGTTGTGTGCAGCTGTTATTTCGTCTTTTACCTCCTAGAGATAATACCCCACTTGAATGCCCCAGCAGTCACCAGAGGGTCTAGGCAGGCTTTCTATGTAGTTTCAAATCCTCCATCTCATCTCCACTTGCTCATAGTCCTGTGGGGAATATAAAGACAATGCTGGACCCAAACCAGAGTTTGGGATCTCAATACAGTGCTGTGGGAATGAGAACGATCTTGGCCTGGTGAGCTTTAATTAATATATTCCCGTCTTGTCCTGAGCTGTGGTTGCATAGTGCAAGTGTAGTATCAGCTTGAAGAAGAGCTATCGGAGAAGTGGGGTGATGTTTTGAGAACTACAATGTAGATCTGAATCTATCTATTGAAATAGAAATAGGCTTAGATATTAACGGTGAATATGTTTAGTTATTAGAATATGGTATGAAATAGTTCAGGTAGGTTCTTTACTTCTCTGGTCTTTATGTAAAAAATGGGAATATTCCTGCATAACCTGCTATGTTGTAATACCAGGGTAGCTGATGAGATGCTAGTAACTTAGGAGGTCAGAACAGGAGAAGAAAAAAGTCCTCTTGGTCTTGAAAAGCGTGTTTCTAGTTTAGAAAAGCGTAACTAAATGAGAGGAATTAGCAGGAAAGGACCGTGCTAGTTTTGACCATGGTCTGTTTAATTCTCTGTCCTGTGTTTGAGAGCAGCTTGAGGAAAGTGTAAAACTTCCCCTACCCAAGGGTTGTTAAGCCATAATTTGCCAAGCAGGAAGGCTCTTCCTGCGCCAGGACGGTTAGTGGTTTGCTTGCATCACGGAGCGTGATGCTTTTCCTAGCAACTTTTAACCATCTGTTTCTGTTAGCAGGTTTCCTTGTGTAACTATTCACAAAAAAAGCTGGTGGGCTCTTAACCCCAGGAGACAGTGCCAGAGCCCTTCCTCAAATCCACACCATCTAATTTAGGTTACTGATGCACAGTCTTTCTCTGCTTTAAGAGTGTAATTACTTTTTTTTTTTCCCTTGCTTTTATTTTTTCCTGCTTTTTTTTGTTGCAGTGTGAGAGTTTTCCATGTCTTCATTGCTCTTGACACAGGACACGTCCTGCAAAGTGTCCCGGCTCCGCTGGTGGAGCTGCAGCCACGGGTGTCATTGAAGAGTCTATCCCGAATGCTCGGTAAGAAGCGATCCTCCCCGGATCAGGGTATTTTCTTTTGCACCTCTTGCTCAGTGAGTACTGGCCGCTACTAGAAATGTTGCTGTGGTGTTTCTGGAACACAAATCTGAGAATGTGTTTTATGTATTTATGGCTGGAAATAAATCTCCTAATGGTTTTTGGTGGCTCTTTGAAACATCTGGCTTAGCCAGTTTTCCCAGTTTGAGATCAGATGTTCGCCTTTGTTTCTATTATGTAGTTTTAAATGTGTTACTTGATCATCTCTATGCTACAGAGCAGTGCTATGGCTAAACGTGCTAAAATGCAGCAGCCTACCAATTTGCTGCAAAACACATCCTTTCATCATAGGATGACATTTCTGTTGGGACTGTGTGCAGCTTTTAGTATTATCCTCATTCATTTTCTAGTGTTTTTGGTTTTTTTATTTAATGAGTTGTTGAAAATATTTGCTTTATTCTCCAAACGTCTCAGTCTTGTAATCATTGTGGAGGCATCTGGAACTAAAGCCTTCAATCCTGTGTTTGTCTGACTTTCTTACTTTCAAACAGGCTATCAGAGAAATCTGGAAATCATTAGGCTAATTATGTTCTCCATCTAAATACGTTAAAATAGTAGTGAGATTAACTCCCTGGACTCTATGCATGGTTGCTTTTTAATCTTTCTTTGATGTAGTTTCCACGATGTTCTAATAACCTTGGCTTCCCTTCTGCATTGGTGTTCAAGAACGATAGCTGAGGAACATCTGGGGATCAGAGCGTGGGTTGACAGTGGGAAGAGGAAAGCAATGCAACTGCTGAAATGGGTGAAGAACACCAAGAAAGAGAGAACTTCAAGGAGGGAGTGTATGGTCTGGGCTCGGTGCCCTCTCCTGCTGCAGGACCTCCATACAAATGATTGCATTTCTCTGGCTCAGTCTTTGTCTGAAAATTGGGAAGAATTCAGCCCTGGGGGAGAGGTTAACTCCATTTCCCAGGCTCATCTCTCCAAAATGGACTATGTTTTTGATGGTGTCTATCTGTATGGCCTAATGAAAACTTAGCCCCAAACTTGGAGGTGACATCTGGGAGCCCTAATTCATTAACACGGGTGGCATTGCCAGGAGCTCAGCACCCATTTGAAATTCAGTGGTGGGCCTGAGAAATATCTGTGCCAGTTCAGGTTTATTCAGTAAATTTATCCCCAGGCAAGTGTCACTATTTAACAAATATCAACTTCTGCCAAGATCATGCAGCACTTGCTTAAGTCTTCCCTGAGATTATTTTCTTAGCTGTATTGGTAGTACGAAAGAAACTAACTGGGTGTCAAGCCATCTTATTTACTACTAGGATTGCTATTCTGAAGTAAAACCCAAATATATATGTGTATATATATATATGCATGTATATATATGTGTGTGTATATATATAAACGGGGTGCTGTAGACCGCAGGAGGGAGGACTGAGTTTAGGTGATATGTCCCTTAGCAAATACTGTTTTTTTTAATGTGTTTACGAACAAAAGTGCAAATTTTGGCACCCGTTTTGACACTGTTACCCTTTTAAGCCCAAAATCAAGTGTAAACATCATTCCTGGAATTTTTCTTTTCAAAAATATCTCATTTAAGCTCAAAGAGAACTGCAAACTCTGAAGTATGTGTCTATATACTTTGCCATTTGCTACTGATACTACCTCACTACTGATATTGCCAGGCCTGTAAAAGGGGGGTGAGTAAACAGCAATATCATACTGCACTCCGCAGCACAACAGGCAGTGATGGATTGCTTTTATATTTGCATGTGGGTAGAAAGAAATGTGTGGATGCTCCCACTTTGTTAAATGAAAACAGAAGTGAATGGTCAGAGCATCACGGGATACTTGGTTTTGCTGTAAAGAACCTGGTCTTTTTTCTTTTTCTTTTTCTTTTTTTTTTTTAATTACAAAAAGATAAAGGACGTAGAATGCTGTTCTTAGTGCCAAATCCTCCCTGTCAGTGTGTCGCCTGTCTTTCAAAGCAAGGCTCTCGGCACAGTGATGGAAAAGCTACTGCTTGTGACAGATGATTTACATTTGTTTACTCACTTACATGGCCAGTTCCAGCTAAACAATTCCGGGGAAAGAAATTATTTTCATGAATTGAATTTCCTCTGATGCAGAAAAACTCCATTTCCCACCCCCCCAACCCCCCCAATTTATGTAACTGGAAAGTTGGACGGTCACTCAAGTTTTTGTTTCCTCACTCCCAGAGTGAGTAAATTCAACCTGGATGTTTTGAGACAAAAGACTGTTTTGCCTGAGCAAGCTGCCACTGAGGCTTCCATATCTTGGTTGCAAAGCACAGAGCAAATGGAACAGCTCTTGCAGCCCAGTTTAAACACGATGAACAGGAGCCATGTGTATTAACTCCAGCTGCGTGCTGATAACAGCTGGGGAGGAAAATGGCCACACGGGAGCCTTCAAGTAAACTCTGGGCTCCTGCTCAGTTCGCCAAGGTGAGAGGCCCAGAGGGCGGAACAGTGGGGAAGGCTTGCTTTGGAGACATGGAAGATCCCATGGGAAGCCTTTGGGCACCTCTCTGTGCTTCTGCAAAGAGGGTCCTGGGGGGAGGTCCCCTCTGTAGTGTTTCGGTACAAATCTCGCATCAAATTTAAGCTCATGTGGCAATTTAGAGATCAGCAAGACTAGTGTGTAGAGCAGTGGTGTCCCTTTCTCAGGAGGACATTTAGCACCTCTTCTGCCAGGTTGGAACTCTTGAACAGCCCCTGCTATTTCACATGAACATGTACCAGTGTTCAGGCTGCCTGCGGGTTTTTGTGTGTTCAGGTCACTGCAATTTGTTCATTTGAGTCTAGTGAGCACAAACAACAGGGTAAAATCACGGGAAGTGTTTAATGTCACCTAGTGGTAAAAAGAGCAAAAGTTCTTCAGAGGGTGTGGCATTAAAGGAAAAAAAGAATTCCTTGAGGCCTTGTGGCAGAAGGATAATGGTTCACTTTAGCTGTGTGATTGGTTGTGATCTAATGGGAACGTGTTTTAAGAATTTCTTTCTAATTAGTACTCTACAGTAGCTTGTAATTAAGAATAATTTGGTAACAGTTATGTACTTGTACATCTTCCTTATATCTCACGCTTGCATTTTGAAGTTGGCAAGTTAATTCAAAGCCTGCTGGATGAATTCAAAGCCTGCTGCTTGCAGTGAGCCCGTGAACCCCTAGCTTGGAATATAGCTATAAACAGCAGCGCTGAGCGCTGCAGTGTGCGAAAGGGCTCGGGACTCCGTGCCGTGCCTGGTCCTCACTTGCAGACGGCCACATCTGCTGATGTTACCTGACTTTCAGGTGCTTTGCAGGAATGCTAAGGAAATAAAGTTTTTCCATGTTCAGGTGAAAGCGTCCAGAGCTTCGTGTCTCTGCTTGGCACCCGCTGAGTGTTTGATGCTGCAGTGTAACCAAGGACAAGGTTTTGGTTGGGGTTCTGGCAGTTACTGTTATTTCCGTTAACGGCCTTCGTGTGGTTCCCTCGCTCTCCTGGAGCACCTGGACCAACGAAACACCACAGCACGGATGCCCATAGCTGCTGTGCTGAGCACGGGACTTTGAGCAGTTCCTGCGATTGAGGAGATTGAGAAATGTGCCACATGCTGTAGGTGTGCCTGCTTGAGCAGGAAGGTTGGGCTAGATGATCTCTAGAGGTCCCTTCCAACCTTGAATATCCTGTGATCTCTTTTTGCCTAACTGTCATCTTCTCCATGCGTTATCCCTGTTTCTCCCATTTGTTGTCTCTCCCGTCCCTTCGCCTTGTTTTCATGATCTGTTTGGTGTCTTCCTGTGACCTCTGTGGAGCTGGAGTCATATCTTAGGTATGTTCCCTAAGGAACCTCATGTACTTTAGGTACATGCAAAAGGACTGGTCTTAGTTGAACTGTTGGACAGGAGGCAACGCAGCTGTGTGTGTCCCTCGGAAAAGAGAACGTAAGCACATGAATAGAGGCATTTAAATCAGGCCAGTTAGTATTTTCATAAAGTCCTTTTAATGTTAACCAGCTGTTGCAGGCTTGTTCTCATTCTTTAAGAGGTTGCATGCCTCATTTTGCTGGAAGTCAGTGCTCTCTCTAGATGCATAGTTGGTAATTATATAATAAAGCAGGTCCTCAATTTCATGTGTGTACAGTGAAGAGACAGCAGTAGTTCCTCAAAGAGGGTGATGTTGGCATTCTTCATAAGGAGTGTTTTCACATGTGAAATACAGGGTGTGCTGAGTTAAAAATGTAAAGGCATATGTATGTGGAAATATTGCATAATAGACATGTAGATATATGAATAAAGTAGAATAAGGAAAACAGGAGTATGGGAAATGGAATAAAAAATACACCTTGCAAATAACTTGAAAAGACCAGACCAAAACAAGTCCAAAGCTGAGGAAACTGCAAGGCCCAGTGGCACACAGAAACACAAGATGAGTTTCAGTGCCCTTAAAAGGAAGGGGTTGATCTCTTTGAGTTGGTCATTGAAAGTATTGGAGTCTCATATGTTATAAAAATATAGTAAAGGAGAAAAGCCTTTTATATTAAAAAAAAAATTACTTCAAAAGGAGAAATCTGTTGGGTCTGGTCCTTCTGTGGCTGAAGTGAGTGGTGGCTCTCTCATTGAGCCAGGAACTGAGTCCAGGGAACAGTTGCACAATTAAATGGCTAACGTAATTTTGCATTTTATGCAAATTGCATTTATGCAAATTTTGCAATTGCTTGCATCTCATATGATTTGCTTGACTGTGCTTTGCAGAGCTGATAGCAGCGCTGGATCTTGGTGGTTTCTTCTGAACTGCAACACAGAAACAATGGCAAAAGAATATCTAAAGAACTGCTGCAAATGGTGCTTCTACGTGGAAAAGGAAAAAAATGATCGTGAGTTCCAACACAGTAATCATGTTGACTAAGAGTTCTTCTCTTCCAGCTTCATTAATGATGAAATTCCCATTAATAAAACTGCAATGTCACCCCCGATAAACTCACATTTTTTTTACAGCATCCAAAATTCTTTCTCTACCTCCACTTGGAGATTGAACACATGCTTGTTAGTGTTAGGAATTGGAACTGAAAAGTAACACTTGTCTGAAGTCTGTTCCTTGCAGCCTGGAATGCTGTCCAAAAAAAAGCCAGCTTTTTTACCCAAGGTCACGTAAAGGTCTTGTATTTTTCAAATGCTCTAAAAGAGAATATTCCCCCTGCTCCATGGATTTGCTGTCAGGATTTTCTTTTGGTGTGTTAGTTGTCTGCACAGCTTCTCTATGATACAAATGTACAGTGTACCTCTAGTAAAAAAAATGATTTAAGAGCAAGGTAGCTATAAATACTGGCTTGGGCAGCAAAGAGCTTGGATCAGCACAGGTGCTGTGAGGATGAATATCTTTTCCATACAGCAGTCAGCGTTGGTCTTGACTGCTAGTAAAAATGAATACTAGCAGCAGAAAGCAATGTATCAAACACAGATCCTGTTCAACAATAGAGATCTGTTCACAGCATTGTTCAAAAGCTAATGCACATGTGGGCTCTGTGTTTTCCTTGCTCTTTATTTTTAGCAGTTTCCATGGCGCAGGAATCTGAAGCGGCAGCCGCAAAGAGGCCGACTATTGTGGAGAAACCTCCGTTGGCTTCTGTGCCCGTGAAGCGCCAAGTGGGCTGCTCGGAGGATTATCTGCTGTCTAAGCTGCCCCAGGATGGCCAGGAGGTGCCGTTTGTGGTCCCTCCGTTCAAACTCGCTTATGTGCAGCCGAAAAACCTGGCTGGTGTCTCGCACGCTGGGGGAATTCAAGGTGAGATATGAACAGTATTGCTAGAATGGTGTGCAGGGCGTTTGGGAAAATCTGACTGAAAATGCTGTTGTCTCATTGGGCAGATTAACCAGTGTCACTGTCTAATTAAAGCCTGTGAGAAGACTTTATTTTCTTGGAAAAAAATCTTATTTTGCCCGTTATAACACAATGATGTCTTCCTCTTTTTTTTATGTTTAGTGCATCTGCTACTCAGCTTCCAGAAGTTGAGGGAGATTTGTTTTCTCAGTCCCTCATAGGTCTCAGAAATAGTTGTTTATCTTATGCTGTTCCTTGAAATGTCAGAGTTGCCAGTGTTCCTCAAACAAACATGTCTCTGTAGAACTTGCTAGAACTGGCATTGTGGCTTTACTCTCTGGACATCCAAAGAGCCTTTGGGAAAGATTCCGTCCCATTATGTATCTCTCTGATCTTGCATGAATAAAACTGATGGCAAAGCTGCACGCCAGTGCTTGTACTCCAAGTAATGGCACTTGAAGCAACCCAGACTTCTAGTAAAAAGAATTTATTGGAGGCTAGGAAAGACCTAACACATTCTTGACATCCAGACCAGTCAGAAGTAAAGAAAGAGGGTAGTCTGGCTTCCATGTATAGTGATACATTTTAACATACTAACACACTTCTTTTTTCTCTTTCCAGACAATAGGCAGCATGTGCTAGTATTCAAAAGACATTTTTTTCCTGCTATTCTCTGCTTTCTTGCTATGCTTCAGGAGTTAAGAGTGGCACATGGCACTATTGTACTTTGCTTCACAGTATCCTTGTGCTTCCTACTATATCAGCTTCTCTCATGTATAGACTGCCCAAGTAACATAAATCCAGTTTGGGAACAGCGGTGTTCAAAAAAAAAAAAAAATAGAAGTGTGACCCAGCAGCTGGAGTGTTTCAGAACTTAAACTCCTGCCGGGCTCCTGGTCCTGCCAGGAGATGCCTGGGGTTATCTAACTGAAAACTGGGCCCAAAGTGTTTGTGAACTGTTGATTTCTCTAGAGCTGCCTCAAGGATGTGGTGGGCTGATAACATGCTTTTAGGCCCTCGTGGTTAGAGCTCTTTTTTGAGGATTTTGAGTTTAACAACTGAAGAAAGTCAGCCACAGGTTGCACAATAACTAACTCAGTGCTCCCAAGCCTTGTTTGCGGGTGGTTTTAGTCCTACCCTTCTTTCCCCTCTGCCCCAGATCTCCACTGATGCTTCCTTCCTCCCGCTCCCTTCCTGCCATTGCAGGCAGGAATAATATTATATTATTATAATAATACGGTTTCCTTCTTATGGTGCAACACTCTTGCAGATCTGAAGGCCCTTTAAAATGGATTAAAGAACTGTTTCCCAAATAGACTGAAGTTCAGGGAGGTGAGGTGATTCCAACCGGGAAGCGGATGTTAGACCTTGGAAAAGAGTCCAGATCACCACATCTGCAGGCTCTATTTTACTTTTGTACATGGCTTATTTTTGTTCCAGGCAGACGAAATGAAGCACTACAGCAGTGTGCTTTACTGTTCTGCTGCTCACTCATCTTTTGTCTGAAATCATTAAAAATAAAGCAAAGTAGGGTGGCTGTGCTGTAATGGACTGCATACACAGCTGGGATTCAAGCATTCTCCAGCCTGTCTAGTCATTCCTTGGCCAATAATTCAAGTGCTCTTGGACCTGTTACTTTATCCCTGACAGACTTCCAGTGGAAACTGGATGACGGGGGCTGCAGTCGCAAGTTGCAGGATCTGTCTGTGTAGGACTCCTCTGAAATTTGGGGAGCCCGTTAGCCAAGTGGGGATGCCCCAGTGGTATGAAGCCAGATGAAGTCAGAGGCTGTCTATACACATGGCCCCACTTCTCCAGTGAATACCTATCTGACCAACTTAATTCCAGTCTTCCCTAGGACACTGTTGAAATCTGACAGTGTGTGTGTGTAGGGGTTTTGCAGAGAAGTGTTTGGGGTGGGAAGTGCCTTTTCTTGAAGCAGATCATGATGAAATGCCTTGTTCTTCGCAGCGGAAGCCCTGCCTGCCTTAGGAAGCCAGGCAGGATTCTTTGTACCTTGCACTCTTGTGCTTGATGTTTGCTTGTGCTTCACAGAATCTGCCAGAGCCTCATTTGGTGACCGGAAAGCAGAGCTTTGCAGCATGTACCAGTGGCCCCAATATGACGTGTACAACCCCTTCTTTTTGGAGCGCCACGTTTCACCAGATCTCATTAGGCGCTTCCAGGATAAAGCAGATAATAGGAAATTGTATGGATCAGGTGAGAACAATGCCCTTCCTCTTTTGTCCTCTTTGCTTTCCCAAGATTTATAAGTAAGAGAGAAAGGTCATGAGAATATGGAAGATGTGTTTGATTACCACAGTTCTCAAACTGGTCTGGGGACTACAGACGCTTTCTGATTTTGGGGGGTTGCTGAAATGATCTGCGGAGCTGGCTCCAGCAGTGCTGTTGCTTTCCATCTTGGGGGCTAAAAAAGATTTACATGGATCACAGCAGGATGGACAAATGGGCAAAGCAAGCTGGGGTAGCTGCCCCCCATTAGCAAACCAGAAATTTTCTCCAGAACCAGATGCCATCTGTTGTGCTGGAGATCACAGCTACCAGTAGCAGTGTTTGAGGGTGCATGAACAAGTGGGTAATATGTTCAGTGGAGGAATGGCAGAGCAGTGTATGTACAGAGGGAAGAACAAGTACCAAAAGCATCCAGGGACAGAACTTAAGAACAGGTACAAATGAGAAGTTGTGTCATATGGCAGCTTTTAGATAGTTTGCTTTGGGAGGTGCAGAAGTGTCCCCGCTTCTTACTGTGTATGTATGTATAAAACCAGAGAAGGGCTGTGGAACTAGAACAGCAAAAGGTTGCAAAGTGTTTGGCTACTTAGGTAAAAACTTTGTTCTGCGCTTTTCATTCGCTATTTAGAGTAAAATAAGTAAGTATTGCTTGCTGTAAGTGATTGTTAAGACAAATATATTCAAAAATGTCATTACCTTAAGAAAACATACAGTTTAAACCAGTTCAGTGCCAGTTAAACCATAGTGCTTTGAGCCACGTTAGCAGGAGTCAGTTTTGGAGTTGTGAGGCTTTACAAACTTCTTGGACCTTAGTGGAGCCAGCAAAGGTTCCTGAAGCAGCGGGCTTAGTTCAGCTTTCATTTTCTGCTGCTGCTGCATAAGGCAGAGTGCTTCAGCTCCCTGTATTGCTTCAAGGCCAACAGGGGAGTGATGTGATCCACTTGGCCATACGCAGCTGCTGAGGTAGCTGCCTCTGCTATAAAACAAAGATCTTACTTTGGTCTATAACCTGCAGTTGCCTTTCAGGCTTGCTGTTATCCAATATGTGGTATGGTTACACCATGAATGTGCAGTCAGCACAAGCGGGGAGAGGAGGCCAAGCTTAGCAGACAGCATGTTTTTGCTGCTGGAATCTCTACTGTGGAAAAAAAATATAAAAAGGAGGCCAGGCTAAGCTGCAGTCCTGGCTGGCTCCAACTAAAGGCAAGACAAGACAAAAAGAAAAAAAAAAAAGCATCTGCTGGAAACACCATTCCCGTTGTGAGGCAGAAGCACTTAAAGACACTTAAGAGATGGAAATGAAAAGACAGCAAGTAAAATGGAGGGGAAAAACTATCTTCTGTTTGCTGACCAGGTGGTTCTAGTCAAATAATGTCTTAACTTATGAGGAATTATGTCTTAATGTATGAGGGAGAAGTGAATTGCAAGAATTAAATTTTCAGCAATATGCAGGTTTTGCATTTGTTTGTGCTTTCTTTGAGGTGGCCTGGATTGCTGGAGCATCCAGTGGCTTCTCAACTTTTTGTTCTGGATCAACCGTTTAAAATCAGAAGTTGTGTGTGTGTCTGTGTGTGTGTGTGTTCGTTTGCATATTCTTTCTTTGAGTTTTAAGTAAAATCTATTATCTTTCTTTCTGATAGACCACTTTTCAAATGATTTTTTTTCCTTTTCTTTCTTTAAAAAGTCTAAGAAAATGCCGTATTTAGTAATTTCACTATCTCTTAAAGATGCAGGTAGGAAGGAGTTGTTCTAAACTGACCGTCTGCAAAATGGAAATCATGCTGGGACTTTCTGTTAAGCTCCTTATTCTACCAGTGCTACCAGTGTGACCTAGTAGATCCAGACTATTTCAAAGACTGAATTTAACAAGTTGTTTTAATGGCTTGTTCTTTCCATTGTGTTATTTGAGGAAGCTGTTTGCAGGGTGGGAGGCAGAGAGGGCTGGACATGTCCTTACCCAGATGTTGCTTCAGTCAGGTTTCAACTCTAACAGTAGTTCTACTTATGTTTAAAAATGTTTCTTGCTTTCTTTTTTCTTCTGTCAATGACATGTATGTTATTTATACTGTTCCTTTTCTCACTTTAGCTAGTGATTTAAGAACTACCACTCTACCTGGATCACTTGATGTAAGTCGGTCAATGTTTGATCTCAGAAGCCCACCTCACAAGTTCATGAAGGTATGTTTTCCTTGTGATTTAGTTAATCCCCAAAGCTCAGACTATTTGGTAGATCTGTTTCTGTTACAATCCGTTTTCAGAGTAAACCTGAAGGGCACTGTACGGTGCACTGAAAGGAAGAAAAAATTCAATGGAGGGAAAAATTCAATGTTCTGACTGACTTCGGGAGGTTCTTTCTTGATGTCTCTCCTGCCTACAACTGTTCTGACCCTAAACAGCTGCTGAGAAACCTGAGCGTACTGTAGGGCAGGACAGGACAAGTGACAGTGATTCCCTATTTTGTGATGTTTCTGATCAGTTGAAAAATGGAAGACACACTGTGTAGGAAGACACAAGTGATCTGTTTTCCATTTATACAAGAAACAAACAATGGAGTTCTTTCAGTAATCATCTTTTCCATGAAATGAAGTTGAATCTGCATCAATGAGCAGAAAGATCTGTATTTACTTTTTTGCATCAAGGAGCTAATTCCATGCTGCTATGTCCAGGGATTACTATAGAATGAAACAATAATTTGAAGTTGCATATTGTTTGCCTAATGATAGAATCTCTATGACTTTCTGCACCTATTACTTGAACTAAAGTGTTTTATTTGTGTCCTTGTTTATTTTCTTTCCTCCAGAGGTATGATTCCCTCTCTAGCGTGCCTAGCAGCACCTCTTCCAGGAAGGATTCACAAGGCAGTAACAGGAGTCTGGGTAATGTTCTCTTGCTTACTTTGTAGCAAAATACTTCTCTTTGCACATGAAACTTGAACATTAAACTGCCACTGTTCTTGACAGCTTTCTGTGGAAAAGGATTCTGTTAGCAAGTCACTTTGGAGATGACTTAGCAAAGGGTCTTAGATGTGCACCTTTCTGCTGTCAGGAGGTGAACCCAAATGGGACTTCAAGGAGCACAAGATCTAATGCTTTTGAAAAAAAAAAATCATGGTTTTACTACTGCAGTGAACTATGAAATTAGGGTTTTCTTTTTTTTTTTTTTTTTTGCTAGAATGGAAGGTGACTGCTTGGTCATAGCTGTAGTCCTGTTTCATATGGAAAGTGTCTGGAATCCAACATCCATATTACAGTAATAATTACGCAAGAATATTGCATTCAAACCTAATATCCTTAGTTTTGAAAGAATGTTGAAGAAGTGGAGGTAATGCAAAATAAACTTTCAAAAATGATTCAGCTCTCCACAGAAGTATCCATAGTCTTCCAAGTCATAGTCTATCCATAGTCTATCCAAGCCAAAATGTGACCCAGTTTCAGTCACGCAAAGAAACACGAGATTTTAAAAGTCTCTCTAACTTAGAAGGTAAAAGCATAATAGTGAACTGTTTTTAAACTGGTGTTTGAAATCTGAGAAAGATAAGTTTATAAATTGCCTGCTTTTTAAAAGCAGAAGCATTTAAATCTAAGGAAGTGATAGATTCTCAGTGAGTCTTGAATGTCTCAGGCACATGCTCTCTCTTTTTTGAGTGCACTTCAGCAGATTTAAGTGGGATAGAGTTGAAGGCCTTCAATGTGTAGATGTATATAGAAGGCCAGGCCACAGGTCTTCCTGGGTATCTTTTCCTTAAAATCTATGTGTTAAGTTATTCCAAACTTGCTATGAGAGAAGTTTTCCAAAATAGGCACATACTAATGAGATCCCTTATTTGAATGAATTTTTAAGATGCTGCTTTACTTCTATAAAGACTAATTGGCTTCCCTCCACAGATACTATTACGTTATCAGGTGACGAACGAGACTTTGGAAGACTGAATGTGAAGTTGTGCTATGTTCCTTCCGTAGAACAGATCTGGATCACTGTTCTACATGTAAGCACATATAAATAACCTAATTATTGTTTCCTCAAATGGCTCATTTAGTGTATTTAGTGTTCAAGTGATAGCCAGATTTAGCAGAAAGACTCAGTGAGAATTGAGGAATGCTTTCAGGAGGGGAAGAAAATTACTTCTAGTATTAATAGAAACATAATGCCTTTTTTTTTTTTTCTTCTGTTGGAGGATTAAGTTGCAATCTTTGTTCTGCCTCAGTTAATAGCAACAAGGCGTATATAACTTTTCATGTTACTGTACACGAAATGTTCTGATTGTAGAGCAAGATACCGTTTGCAATGGAAAAGAAAGCAGAATAGGTTGTAGGCTGGCCTCATATGGAAATTTTGAGGCAGCAAAACTGACTTTAAATCTTACAGTTCTTTCAGGGGAGAACCACAACAGCATTTTGAAGATGTGCAACTTCTTGTGGCTTTTATGTTAGCTAATGTGATACTGTTACACCAGCTGTTTTACACACTTCCAGGAACTGTGAATAACTTTTAGGCAATGGAACTTTGAGTAGTCAGAAACCCCCTAACTGTAAAAAGTGATAAATACTACCTAAGGGAATTCATGATTTATCTGCTGTCAAATTGCCACATAGTGAAATCATTAAAGTCTACTGAAAACCTTTTTTCTCTCTGCTATGGAAATGAATTACTAAATGGCCTGAAGTTATGCAGACATAACACTGGCCCTAGTTTACATTTAATACTACAGGAATTATGGATAATTCTAAAACAGTTTTTAATACCTAAACTGTCTGAAAGGTCAAGACTTGCATTGTCTAAACTGATTGTTTTCATTGTTACAGTGCAAAGACCTGAGCTGGCCTTCTAGTTGTGGGGAAAATCCTCGTATCTGTGTTAAGGGAATTATCACACTGCCAAAACCAGTGCAGTTCAAATCCTCTGCCAAGGAAGGGTGTAATGTAAGTAGAGGGGAAAACGGCATGAAATCTTTTCCTGCAAAAATGAATGTGAAATGTAAATAAATGTGTATGAATTTGAAAAATGGATCAGAGGTTCACTCTTCTGTGCCATGTGTGTTGTAAGAACTGCCTTGGTTCAGGTTACAATTTTAACAGGCTTTAAAGAAGTTGAGGAGGGAGGGGAACCTTGTTCCAGGTTCTCCTCCTGTTTTCTTACATTGTTGCTTTCCTTTTCTCCCCTTTTTTGGAGTCTGGGATAGAGACGGGATACACTCATGAGGGACTGCCCCATTGACTGCTGCTCTTGGCAAGAATGAGGGGGGTTAGAGGGACACTACATGTAGCTGTAGATGTGAATTCCCTTAGTCTTCCTCCTAGAGAAGGGTGAACCAACATCAGCCAGGCAGGGCAGGAGGCAAAGAGAATTCAAACTTCCCATCTACAGAAGCAGCAAGAGTCGGTGGCATGGGACAAGAGTATTGAGGGTGACAAGAAAAGAAAGGAGGTACAGCAGCATAAAACTCCCGTAATGCGAGTCTTGAGGTGAAAGGATATAAAACAAGCGGAAGGAACTGGAGTAAAAAGCCACAGGAGAATCTCCTGTGACGGTGTTGTCGTAAAGCTCCAGAAAGAGAGCTTCAGCTCATGCTGGCAATAAGAAGCCAGAGCCTCGTTTGTCCCTGCAAGGGTGTGTTGGCACGGCGAGACGGGTGCTCTGCCTGAACTGGTGCCCTGTGGCAGCTTGCCTCTGCTGGCACCCTCAGAGCAGGGGCTGGGAGGCTCACGAGGAGCCTTAGTTTCTCGTTTGGGCTCAAAGGAACGCCTTTATGATAGTGAATGTCTTTTTGCTTCTAGGACATTGAATTCATGGAAACGTTCGTATTCGCCATTAAATTGCAAAGCTTGCAGGCTGTCAGATTGGTGTTTAAAATACAGACCCAGACACCCAGGAAGAAAACGATTGGAGAGTGCTCCTTGGCGCTGCGGGAGCTCAGCTCAGAGGAACTGAGTCACTGGCTGGATATAAGCCCTCCTTCCAAAGCACCAGTAAGTGTCCACACATGTATCCACACATGTCCACACAGAAAAGCAAAAGCGTGCTAGCCTGTCACCTAGGAAGAGTTGCAGGAATGAAAGTGAAGTGATTCAGTGATAATTCAGCAGATCTCAATGCTAACAAGAACAAGTTCTTTATGCTTTTTCTTGGGGGGACCTTTTGCAGTGGAAAAGTGCAGACTTTTGAACTCTGTACATAATTGTTATGGTCATAAACTGCTGTTTATGGGTAAGTGCTATGACTAGCTGTTCCATAAAATGCCTCACAGCTTGAGGAAGGGCCGTGCTGGGAAAGCTTTCAGCAGAGGGCACAGGGTAAATACCTAAATAAATACAAGCATCGGAACATGCTTAGGGTTCACAGCAAGAGTGCAGAGGAAATAGAATCCAATTTCATAATGGAAGAAAATCGCTAAGATCTTCAATAACATCTTGAAACTTAAAGTGTGTGTGTGCATATATATATATATGTATGTATTTTGAATGTTCAGATTGCATGCTGTGCAATAATAATTCAAACAGTTCACTTCCATTACAGTAATAAAAAGCAGGTGGTTGTCAAGTGTCATTTTCACAGTGGGATTTGTCCTTTTCTGCCTTCCCCATCTTAATGTCTGACATTCTATTTGTTTCTTTTACAGATTGTGTCTAGACATATGTATTTTCGACAAATTGAACTTGATTTAACTATTCAAAAGCAAATTTTATTTAAGAATGTCTGTGTTATACGAGTGACTGTCTTGATTCCTAACATAAGTTACAAGTGACGTTTTTAGCTCTAACAAGAGTAACATATGGTATTGCTTCTGTTAGTGCAGAAGCAATAACTTTCTAAAGATTAAGTGAAAAAGGAAGCTGCTTTAGAAGCTGCTTCATCCCAATGTAAATTCCTAAATCATTTCATTGTTTCTCTGTTTTGGCTCTCCTCACCATTATTTCTCAAAGACCTCCAGACACTGCTGGAATTCATCTGTGTCCTACCCCATGAGGTAGCACAGAATTATTCATACTTGCCAACAGAGAGCCAAAGCTCGGAGCTTTGTGAAATCGTGGCTTTTCATGTTTTCCAGGGTTACACAGAAACCTTGTTGCTGAGCTGCCAAGAGAATTCAGATCTCGAACTGAGTGTGAATGGGACCTGACATTCTCCTTTTGCTCTCCTATTGCTCTCTCGGTTCATTTTGCTTCACTGAAATGTGTTAAAACCTGAATGGAACCATAGCTTTTAATGGGAACAACACCCTTCTAACTGGAGGCCATCAGGAAAGCCGGGTCTCTACTGGCCTTGTCCTGCTGATCTACCAGTGTTGAGAGTTCATTTACCTCCACGAGGAGGCCGAGGAGGACTTTGGCATTATGATTTTTGACCACTAACAAAAATTCCAGGCTACAGTAATTGTGCTGGGAGGTAGACTCACCAGATGGACTAGGCCTGTGGGCTGCTAATGCTGGGCCTTGCAGAGCTGTGTCGCTGGCAGGCCCCGGCGCGCGCAGGTGAACGCGCCTTGCAGAATGAAGCCTGTGCAGGACACTGGGGCTGTGCAGATGGGGAGTAGGTCGGTGTGAGCTGCAGCTGCAGTGCTGCCTTGCTGGCTCTGGGCACCCTGGCTGCATGTGTGGTGCAGGCCATTCTGCCAAGCTAGGACTCCTTTTGTGGTGTAGATGTGTCATGACAGCTCACCTGTCCCTGCTTTAGGGACTGAAATCCTGAGGTTTTATTGAGGTGAGATTTGTTTGAAGTCTAGGCTTGCTGCTGGATCATGTTTTCATACTATTTTATATACTGATCAGAAAACAGAAAATAATTATCTTCTAAAAAATCTCAGAAAGAATCTTTCAGCAGTACTCTGAATACTTTCATCATGAGAATTTGCTGCAATCACAGTCTGGAGTCCTCAGTACACTCATCTATGGCGTATGTAGACCTGTGAAAGTACTTTCAACACAGAACATTCCTCAGGATGCACTCATGCTAAATATTCCTGATGATAAGTGACAGGGCCTCCTACCTCAGTAAAGCTGATTTCCCCATACTTCAAAATTTAAGCAGAGGAGGAGAATTCCAGTGCCTTATGTGTCAACAGATACACTGGTTTTCTCACTTTAGTACCAAGGCTTAGTAGAGCTTGTGTATGTCTGTGTTGCCCTCTGTGTGTCCACTGTTAACGTTCAGGAATGATTCCCAGGTAAGTTGGAGGTCTCTGGTATTTGTCCATCACTTCTGGCCATCCTTCAGTCCATGAGGGCCGTGAATGTGCTGCACATAAGCAGTCCCTCAGCTGAGCATTTGTACTGCAGCCATGGCAAGCGCAAGATGCATTTGCTTTCTGTACATCTGCAGGTTGTGTATAAACACATGCTAATATTTCTGTCCAGGAAATCCCGGATAGAAATGTGGGAGCCCTACATATAACAGAATTCCTGTGTTTCCTGAGTTTATAAGCAGCTTAATCCAGATGTTATGGCAACATTCTTCTGCTTCTAGGTGTGCCACGCAGATCTTCAAATAGGAACATGTTTTCAAGCAATAAACAGGAGGATTCAGTTACAGATTCTTGAAGCTCAAAACCTTCCAATTTCATCTACGCCACTGTCTCTAAGTAAGTTACATCAGCTGTTTCAAGCCTCCTGTCTTAAAGTGTTTGTAACAGGTAAAATGCTGCTCAAGTGGATTGGCGATTTATGACATTCCTTACAAACCTCAGACTAACATATTGTTCAGTAGATTTCCATTGCCAAGGTTTGTTTCCACAGATGTCGTACTTGATTACATTTTGTTTGGTTTGAGGCAAAGTGTTTATGTATTTTGGAAGTTTTTTTATCCCAATATTAATTCTGATATGCAATAGCATTAACTTGCACTTGCTATTTGGATACTGTGGTAATCAGTTCAATATTATTCAATATACTCTGTTTGTATGACTAGTCAGGAAAGCTATTGTACAGTTCTTTTGGCCAGACTTTTGGGAAACTGTTGCAACTTAAACTGTACATGTGGATCTTGTCAATTCTCTGTGTGTGTGTTTGCAAGTAACCCTTTATATGCTATGCCTTTTTCCTCTCCTCTTTTGTAATTTTGCTAGATTTCTTTGTGAAAGTTGCAATGTATAGTACAGAAGGGCTGATTTATAAGAAGAAAACTCGCCTGCTGAAGTCTACTAATGGCCAAGTGAAGTGGGGAGAAACGATGATTTTTCCAGTTACCCAAGCTGAACAAGGCATCAGTTTTCACGTCAAACTCTACAGCCGAAGCTCAGTAAGAAGAAAACACTTCCTTGGACAGGTTAGTTTTTTGCTTTGCTTAAACATTGATAACTACCACGATATCCTTTACTTAAAATCCAGTTCCACAAGTTTGTTGGAATGTATTGGATGGTATGGGTTTTAAAATACTTTAACTTAGGTGGCATGTAGCAAAGTAGCAAAAGAAGCAATGTAGCAAAGTTGTGAGATGGAATGGTATTGGGCATACGTGAATATATACATGCATACATGTAGTATGCATAAACAAATGCATACAACAAGTATGCATGCACTGAAGTCAGAAGGGGAACTGATATTTCATTATTTCTTAAAAAGAGGTCCATAAGCCATTTTTGTGTATGCTGCCATTATGTGAACGATGGCTTCCTATGGACAGATGTAGATTTCTTCCTTGACTCTAGGCTTTCTACAGAAAACAAACATTGCATTCACTGGAGCCCTGCAACCTCTCATGTCCTCTGCAGAAAGAGGCTGTGCTGGCTTGTAGTACTGCAAGTGCGTAAAAAGAAATACCAGCTACTGTATCTGACTGTCATTCTGCATAAAACAATCCTGAAAATCACAGAATCACAGAAGGTCACAGTGTTCTAAATATGTGCCATCTAGTGATAACATACGTGAGCCAACACAAAATGTTTTTGTTGTGTTCTTTTTTCTCTTCTTTTGACAGCTGTCCCTTCTGTACTATCTCTGTAAACATAGTTGTGTGCTCATACTTACTTATCTACTGTGAATTTGGTAGCCTCGACTTCCTTTTCCTCACTGAGCCCTTTCCTACTTGTTCCAATGTACCATCCTCCAATGCCTCCTTCCTCTCCTTGATACAATGGGCCATAACTGGTTTTAATGCTTGGTGCTGTCCCTGACCCACCTAGATCTGTCACTACGATTTGAATACACTGCAGACCCAAATTAGGATGTTCTCTGTCCAGTGCTATTGGTTCTGTGCTATCCTGAGGCACGGAAAATGGTGATTTCCTATTCGGGTGATGTGTCCTAAGCCTAATGAACAGATGAACTTGCTGGAAATCCCAAGTGCTCTACAGCACCATGAGCTTTCTCCATTTCCAGCAGAGTCTCATGTCACCCATGTTGGATTTTGCTGTGATTCCTGTTGATGGAATGGGAGTAGGAAAAGAAAAAAAAATATTTGTTCATTCTGGTTCTGTTACGTGGGTCAAAAAAGACTGGGTGTGATTTTATAGGAGCAGCATGTGAAGCCATCTCAATCTGAAAGGTTTTATTTAATCACGGATCTTATTTTTAGGGGGAGGAGATGAGCTACTTCTGCTCTTCTCAGGTTGTATGGAAAAGGTTGTTTGAGCTCAACAGGCAGACGCTGCCACATAACATATGAAGATATAAAACATGGCTCAGGGAAAAATGTACTTTGAGCAATTGGCTGGGCCGCTGGAAAAAAAATGAATATAGCTGGATCCACTACCTCTGCTCTTCAGAAAATGATGTTTAATTGGATGCTGTTCTAAACAGACAATGCTTAAGATTAGGCTGCTTTTATAGACATGTCTTTAATCATGGGCATGATGTATATTGAATCTATGTGGATAAAACATCAGCTGTCTATGGTACTCGGGAAGACATTATTCTCACTTCTTGAGGACTCTGCCCGAGCAGGGTAGGTTAAATGTACTTCATGGTGAACATTTCTGAGAAGTCTTAAAAGGATTCATTCTTGGAAGAGTGCAGGAAATAAAGCCCTGTAAATAATGATACCTACTTACATAAGCAGTAAGTTCTTTTGGCAGTGAAACCTGGTGACACTGCTCAAGGAGAAACTTCCCACTTATACCTCATTTCCTCGTTTCATGTCCGCTGTCCATTAATTGATTACTGGGAACAAACCAACTCTTGTGACATGACTGTGCATGGGATGGGCATGTTCATAACTTGGGGGGAGGCAGGTTTGGCCCTGCCTGTCGAAATATGTGATTTTTAAATGCTCTTGCATGTGCTGGACAACTAACTCCGCTGGCCAGCTGGACCTGAATGCACAGTCCACAGAGCCATCCCTGCCCTCATGAGATCCTGAGCCCAGCACACGTGGAGCTGGAGTGCAGCAGGAGATGCTAAACTCCAACCGCTTTAGTAAGTGGAGAAACATCAGTGTGCAGTGAGCTCCCCAAGCTCATATTTACCCAGAGACAAAGCTTAAATGCACAGACTCCTGATCCCAGCTGAAACCCAACATTTGCAAGTCTTAACAGAACTGAGTTGCTTGTATGTCTTGGTCTCAGACAGGGTGTTTTATCTCATTATAGCCTGGTGTGATCATTTTTTGTAACTACCAAAGGCCTCTGTGACCTGTGTATCAGGTAAACTCCATTTAATTTCTGTCTTTGTTTCTTACTGCAGATCTGGTTAAGTTCCGATAGCAGCAACAGTGAAGCAGTAGAGCAGTGGAGAGACACTGTCACGAACCCTGAAAAAGTTGTTGTTAAATGGTACAGCATTGGTCCATCATGAAGGCTGGAGATGAAACTAAGGACTGATAAAGACTTTCTATAAAGATATTCTTATCCTGTGTAAAATAGTACAAATAAAAAGAAAAGTTGTTTACACAAGCTATCCAGAAGACTTCCACTGTGTTGGCTCCGTGTTAACTGGAAAAACTCAAAATTTCACAAAGCTTGGGAACTGCAAAGTGCTCATCTGTTGCGGGTGGGGCATTGTGGGTTTTTTGTTGTTGTTGTTGTTGTTGTTGTTGTTGTTTAATCCACCTTGGGAAAATGTATTTTCCCCAATGACCCCACTAGGTCATTGAAATAAATTGTGGAGAGAAGCAGCTTGAATCACCATCCTCTTCAGTGGTCACTGACATCATCTTCGTTTGAAATCTTGGCTTTGACTGAATCCGGAGTTGGTGGGACAGTGTGGTGAGCAGCTCAATCCTAGGCACCCTGAGCACAGGGGGTTACATCCGTGTTGGCACCATTGGATCCGAGTGCCGTGTGCCTCCACAGGTGGGAAAACCTCCGGCTGTGGCCGGAGACACAAAGGGAACTATGCATGAGTCAGTCCCCAAAGACTCTTCTAATCTACAGCATCTGCCAGAAGGTGGTTCCGTGCCCTGACATGGCTATTCCTCCATCCATCTCACTGTCCTAAACAAAAGATAGAAAGAGATAAAAGAAAAAGATATAAAAGATTAAAAAGCTGCTGTGACTAGTGTAATCTTTGCAAGTGGGGTCGTCTAGACTGTGTATGTTTGGGTTAAAGCTGGAATCGATGGAGTAATGCAGAGACTCGAGAGCTCTGCCTAGGAACAGGGCCAGTGTTTCTAGATAAGATGCTTTCTTATATTTAATTCTTATACGTAAACCACCTCTTATCTAATCAGCAATGTTGTAGCATTTACTTAGAGTGCTAAAAGCCAGGCTAATGTGTACTAGAGAATAAGTAAATATTTGACATAAAAGCACTGACATAAATACTTTTTGAAATGTAGCATGCTAAAGGGCTCCGGCTTTGTTTAAAAGATGGGCTAATATTGTAGATATATAGGTGTTGAAAAAAATGTGTGGGAGTATAGCTTTGCTAGCTGTTCCTAGCAAGGGGAAATTACCATATTTTTATTGCAAAAGATGTTTTATTTTTTTCCTACATATAGTAGTTTTTTCTGGAAATATCTATTTTTTCAAGGCTTTATCCGTAGTTATTTTACATGCCATCTATATATCTAAAAGCATGGGTCTGTGTGCATTACTTGAAAAAAAATCAGTTAAAATTGCTGTTTATGCATTTACTATTGGCTGTTCAAAGTGTACTTAGTTTTCTGTATGTTTATGTGGACTCTGAATAATTACACTTTTTATAACTTGGAGGCATCTTGTACCAGACCCAGGGAAATGCTGCTTTTTATGACAAGGGAGCAGTGAAGATATTGGACCAGAAAAGCATTCCAATAGGAGAAAGTCAAAATACTTCACGCCTAGGAAAGCTGAGGCTAAAGAGACCGTGAGACTTTTCTATAGAAACTGCAGCCAAGTTGCTTGTTGTCTGGATTTGTTCTCCAATGTGCCTAGGGCACCTGCTGATGATGTTCTTGATGAAGCTGATGGTATTTCAAGTTTGGGGAGAGCAAACTGTCCCTTTTGTCTGCCCCAGCATGCAGAATGTGGCTCTGCTTGATGATGGGCAGATCCTAGATCCTAGAAGAAGGATCTGCTCAGCTCAAGAATCGAAAAGTGCCCTTCATTGCATCAGCATTTACCTTGCAGATAGATCAATGTTGTGCTCCAAACAATCCATCATCACCTGAAGCTGCAGTCTTGTCATCCTGATTCCTGTTTTGGTGCTCCTGAGGACTGCTGCTAGGTAAAGAGGCTGTCTGGAGGATTCTAGATAATCTTCTCTCATGTGTCATGTTTATGTTGAGAAGACCCTGGGGTGAATAAACAGTTCTTGATTCTAAAACAGAATCAAGAAAGCCTGAAGAAAAGAGGTGGTGAGGTACAACCAGCCAGTTAGATAAACCTACTAGCTGCTGCATGAAGCATTTCCTCAATGATTCATCAATGCTTGTTATGTTTGTCAACAGTTCTGAAGAAAACACACGGAGCAGGGAGAGACGTAGATGATCCTAAAGCCAGTCCCAGTGTACGACAAGCTGAAATAGGTATTCCAGCAGGTGCTGCTTCAATCTGAACATCTTAAAAGGACTAAAATTGATAAAAATCACATGAGATATCTTGTCTTCCATGTGCACAGCAGTTTGCTTTAGTGCTCTGTGGTTGCCTTGCTATGAATGTAGGACTCTAGCTCCTCCAAATTCAGCTTATTGGAGACCAAGGCTGTTTTCCAGGAAAGGAAAATGACGCATCATTTAATGACCAGTCTGTGATACAAATCAGCAAGAAAGTTCATGTACTTCAAGATGCATGGAAAAGAAGGGAAAAAAAAAAGAGTCTAAACCTCTTCTTAGGGTGGCAGTTATACATTGTCCCTTTGAATGGATGTTTAGCCACTACCTGCATTATAGATGACATCTAAGTTTACTGTCATTGAACACACTTTCAGAAAGCTGTTTTGTCACTATACTTAATTCAATAATATAAACCACATGATTTATAGTCAGACTTGCTGTTACTTATAGTTAGTGGCTCGCTCAGCTTCTTAACCTCTAACAGTTCTGAAGAAGGCCACAGAGGTTCAGAATGTGCACCAGTTTCATTAGAATTAGCTCAAAAATGTATTTGGCTGAATTGCCGCAAGAGTGTTAACTTATGTTAAGTGTTAGTCTTGTAGAATCTGTGCTTTCTTAGTTAGAAACTGGCTGTAGACTAAACCAGATTTTCAGTCTGCATGTATGTAACTATACTGGTTAATTAAACAACTCTGTCCTAAGTTTGTTTATTTATGACTAAGAGCATTCCGTATGTAAAAGAGGCTAACAAAGTTATTTTCCAAGTCTTTGCATCTCAATGCCATGGCCTGCCTTTTAAGGGAAAAAAATGTAAGATTCTACCTCAGAAGATGAGTGGGTGGAGCAGGCAGTTTGTAAACCACAGTGCAGTGCAACGTTGCTTGGAAAATAATTGCATTTGGGTATCGGATCTTCTACGATCGCAACATAAATAGTGCCGTCCTGCTAAGCCTATTAGACATCACCGCTCCATCCTTTTGTTGGCAGGACATTTACTTAGAACAAAAGGTAATCTGTAAGCATTCAATTAAGCACATATGCCGTACGGCTTGAAAAACTGCCTGCCTGGTGGAGGCTGCTCTGGCTTTGGAGTTATGAAGTTGAGTTATGAGTTGATTTTGCAGCCAAAGTGTAAGGTTGTCTAGAAGCTGGGGGCAGGGGTGTCCCACTTGCTACCTTCATCCTGCCAAGAGACGTATGACATGGGAGGGAGGCTGCATAGTTGTGGAAAGCTTGGCGTAAATCAGGCTGGACACAATATCCCGGCCTTGTTTTTCCAGCTTCTGCTGTAAAATTACATCACCATGTAAATACAGCCCTGTACATGATCTCATGCCTGGTGCATGGAAAAAGCCATCTCTAAAATCAGCACCCTGCTCCACAAACACTGTTCCAGCTGATTTACATTCTTTTCCCTCGCTTGCACCGAAGGATTGTCCATCTTCTCTCGCAGTCTATGGCGAAGCTCCATTCAGCAGGAGCAACCAGTCTGCAAAGCTGCGTTGGTTATTTTGGCGTTGTTATTGGTATCTCTCACAAAAGGAAGTTGCACAAAGCTTTCTTTTTTTATTTTTTTAAATATATTTTTAAAATACACATCTGGAAATCCATCCTTAGCACGGTTTTTGTAGAAACTTAATTTCAGTGAAAATGGATCTGCAGCGGCTTTGAAACAAATCCTACTTGCAACTTTTTCCGTATTTCTAAAACAGTGCAATTTTTTCCTTTTATTTGCCTGTAGCTTGTTCTTCTTGCTCCTTAAGCATAAACAGGCCTTAAAACAACGTCTGGTTATTGCAACTACCTTTCTGCTTTCCCAGTAATGTTTCACTTCATCTATTACTGGGTTTTGCTTTATATGTCCCCCAACTGATAGAGATTAAAGAACTAACATAAAGCAGAGGGCCCCTGGGCTTCAGAGCATGTCTGATGTTGTGCATTGCTGAGCTACAACTTTGGTTCTTTGGGAGCTCCCTGAACTTCTGTGTTCTTTCCCACCACTGAGCAACGATGGGATAAATCGACTGTAACTTCTTGTGCATCTGGGCATCTTTACTGCCTTGCTGCTACTCTGTGTATTACCTTGGAAATGGTTGTGCATGGGGAAGATGAGGAAGGAGCAAACTGTCTCCTTCCTCCTACTCCACAGAGGACAATGTAGGGTTACTTGGCCTGCCGTTATTTGTAGGTTCATTCCAAGAGGTGCTGCGCTGCAGAATCTGTAGCCACAGGTGGAGGGGGACTTGTCTTCTGTGTACATGATCTGGGACACGTTTATTAGCCTGGAGACTGCAGACCCTTCCCAGATGTCCAAAGAGAGGTGCAGTTATATTGTACTTCTTATCTGCAGAAACTTTCTGGAGCTGTAAGGCAGCTCGGTGTGCAAATATTCCATAGGAGCAGTGCTATGGCTCACAGATGTCTATGCAGCAGGGCAATGATTGACACACTTTCGGAGCCTTTGAAAAATAACTTACAGGAATGTCCTTGTTAGTGAAGCTTTGTCGCTGATCACAGGAGAGGAGCCAACTCTCAGTTGTGCTATGCAGCAAAGAAGAAAATAACACATTACACCAGCCCTTCAAACAGGCAGGGGGACTCTACGTGCCCAGCTGGCTCACCCTGCTCCTCTTCCTGCAGTAGGGACAGGTCAGGTGCAGGACTGCTAAGGGGAGGCACCGAAGGAGCAGAAATAAAAGCAGTGCTTCATTTTTGAAAACAACGTAATGTGCCTGTAACTATTGACACAGCTTGTGTTTGAACTGATTTAACACAGATGATTACGCATTTAGGTGTTTGCTTAGGTACTCTAATACTCCCCTGGTATGAGACCGACCTCTTCTTCTTTGTATTTAAATAATGCTTCATTTTGAGGTGTTCATTGACCTTTGAGCTCTAGACCTGATTATGCCCATTCTCCTATGCATTTACGTCTCCTGGTTGAGTGAGTTTGGTGTGTAAATAAGGATAGTTCTGCTTGAACTTCTTCCTGCACTTCTGGTAGCTACAGTCTCTCTCCCGGGTGGATTCCCTGACCTCTAGCAAGAGGTGAGCTCAGAAGAGCTCTTCCTTCAGCGGGGAATGTACTCAGGTGCTCTCCTCTACTCCCCTCCTCCTTTTTTAAGATGTGGAAACAGAATTATTTGTATCATTTCTACCATCTGTGAAATTTGGCTGAAATTTAGGTTTTGAGCTCAAAAATTATTGTGGGCTTGAGGGAGGGTGAGAAGAGGGAAAGAAACCAAGCAAGCAAGCCGCGCTCTTCAGGACCTGGGCTCAGATGTCTGCTCTGTCACAGACCATTGCTGATCCCTCATGTTTCTACTCACCATTCCAGCCATACTGGATCTCAAAGCAGCTCTACTGGTTTCTTTGTAGACACGTTTGTCAAAATATGGATATTGCTGTGCAGTGTGGTACGAAGCTGGCTGCTCACTGGGGTATCACAGCAGTGCAATTTTAAAAATCCCCTGGGTGAAGAGTATTTTGATGTGCCTTAAAATTACCTGTGATTAAAAGCAGAAGCAGATATTCAGCTGAGGTTAGCGTGTATGAATGATTTTAAAGTTTTGTTTTTAGGTAGTAAAAGAGCAACAAGCAGCAGTTATTAGATCTCCTTCTCTTCAAATTAAGAAAAGTTCACAGGCAAATGATAATGTGCTTTTGAAACCAGTAGCCTTGCTAGATATAGCTCAGTGCTGAGGTTGAAAATCTCCACATTGTGCTGGCAAAGGACTGATTCCTACAGCAGTGACTGGAACTGTAGCAGCAGGATCTGAACTTTTTAACCAGATCTGTGCACTATGACTTGGGCAGAACATCAATAAAAGTTTTAAGGCAGTCTGCCTTGTCCTTAAGAGTATATACCTGGGAGGGACTTATGAGTGTGTGGATCCAGAGTGACCTCAGAAACATTCCCATACACAATTAGATGATGGAAGTTCACCATGAAACTTAGCTTGAAAACCAAAAGGTTTGGAGTTCTTGTCTATAGCAGGACAGACAGGTCCTGGAGTTCTGGATGGAAGTGTGAGCTTTGTGATCAACAGAGTGTGTGCAAAGGAGCAGGTCAGAATTCCCATGAAAGAAAAGTAGGGAAAGCAGGATTTAGGCTGTTACAAAATGCTGCAAAACTCAGGATAAATGCACTTCTTTAATTTCACGGACATGTAAAACCTTGATGATGTTAGGGCACTTAAACCAAGTTTTTACAGTAAGATGAAGTAGATCTGGGAATAAAAGAAGATCTCTGAGGCCCCAGTCCTCTGCCACAATCTGTTAGGCTTTGCTGTCTTATCTGTGCACTATTTTGGTATTTTGCAGACCAAATGCAAGCCCGCTGATCACCATCAGTGTGGATTCAATATTCTCTGTCTAGCAGCAGTGCTCCTTGCCCAGCAATAACCTACAACTAACTACTCTTTCCGAAAAATACAGCAGGTGCTGATATTCAGGACAGCTAAGTGATATTTATGGCATCTACTCATTCCCAGCTACTTCATTTCACCAGTATTTCATTCTCTTTCCCTTCCTGCACCTCTCTCAGTTTCCTAAGAGACCTAAGTGTAGTCAACCTCCTCCAGCTGTTTTACTTTTTTACTTTCTCTAACCTGCCAGTAGAAGATCATCAGAGTGACAACTTTCTCCCGTGCTTTTGAAAATGTCCAATCTGTTTGCAAATGTTTGTCTGTATGCACAGATCAAAGCACCAGGCTGGTCAACAAAAGCAGCAAGGGTATGAGCCAGGCTGACTGCATCAATGCTGCGGCTGGAATTTTGGCAGAACAAGTTAGGAATCAAAAGTTTTGGCCCAAATGCTCTGCTGGTGCTGTGTAAACCAGGCTGCGGATTGGCAGATCTGTGCCAGCTCCCTGTAGCTGGTAGTCTGGATATTCAAGCTACAGAAACCACAATCCCCACTGTGAAGAAACATGTGCCTGTTGCTGTTCATGGCCTGCAAGGCTTCAGCAGGCTGCCCAGGGGCTCAGGAGAGCATGTCCAGGGCTGGGAATTCACCCTCAGCAACTCCAGCAAAAGCCAGAAAGGAAAAATCTCACCCAAGACCATTTCTTTGTACCAGCTGCCTGTGTCCTGCAAGTAGGAAGCTACTTCACCCTAAGTCTTCGTGAAGCAGAAGCAGCCTCCCAGCTCGCAGAGGCTCCTGCTGAAGGAACAAGGCTATGACACCACGGACATAACGGAGAATCCAAAATACAGAAAGAAAAGAAGGCTGAAGCATAAAGGCAGGCAAAACCAGGGAAGAAGCTGCAGAAAGAAAACCCCACAGTGGTTTCCCATGCTGCAGCAACCAACCCAAGTCAATAATCAGCGTTTTGATAAAGATGCAGCGATTGCAACAGACTGTGCAGCTGTACAAGAGCTTCCCACTGCCAGTTAGGAAGCTGCATGCACAGACGATGACCGTGGCATTCCCAGCATAGAGAAATGCTTTATGAGGAAAGGACTAGCGGGCCCTGTTGCGACAAACGAAGTGCACGGACCTCATGAGAACACATTAAACATGGACATGAGTCACACAGTGAAAGCTGGAAAACGAATGGGACTGTGTTTATGTTGGAAACTGGCATCCAATTGTCTGGATGTCAGCTAGAGACAGATGTGGCCGAGTGGAAAAACCCCGGTGTTCTGGAGTGCTGGGCCCTGTCACTTGTTTGGCACCGTCTACGTGCCAAGTGCATAAGCACACACGTATCAGGAGATAACGGTCTGAATGGTAGCAACAGGGCAGCAGGTGGCCCCACTGTTGGGCGAGCTTGTTGCCATGACTGGAAATAAACTAACGCAAAGAAGGGGGTATTTTCTGCTAGTCCCAAGTGGGTGGCAGCCCATTCTGCCCATGGAGTCGGAATTGCCATCACCTCCCGCAATGGAGCTGGCATCTTTCTCCAGAAGCTCCAAGGTAGCCACCATGCAGCTCCAGGCATGCAGTCCCTGCGAGCCCTTGCTTGGCACATCCAGAAAAGGCTCTTTGGCTCTTCAGGGGCAGCTCCCTCTGCCTGTAAATGTAGGAAAAAGGTAACTCGAACTGTAACGGGGGCACAGCTCAGTCTCACATGTTGCAAGGGCCATGGGGACGCTGTAGATGCTGTTAGTCCTTACCAGACTGCAAGAAAGGAGAGTCTTTGTGCTGTTATCCCAGCCTCCAGGATGTGACATAATGGCCTCCATTCTTTGTATTCCTGTCACTTTTGTATTCACAACCATGTCAGGGACAATTTTCCAGGGTGCTGGGGTAAATGACTTAATTGTTGTTTATCCAAGCTGATTTCAGGCCTCCCAAGCCACACTTAGTTCGAAAAGCACTGAAACCTTTCCCAGTGTCTGTAACACATTAGTCTGCTGTTGGAATTTATGGGCAGACGGTCCTAGAGGCAAAGCTACAGAGCAGTGAATGCTGGAGGCTCATACTGAAAGCAGAAAGGGGCATCGGGCACACATTCAGTGGGTGAAACTTCTTGCTCCGGAAAAGATACTGGCGATACAGAACTGCTTCCAAAGAGGGAAACTGCATGCTGAGAAATGAGCTGGTTTTGTGTAGAAGACTCACAGGTTGCTCACATTGCTCCACCTGGTGTTGCGGTGGCCTCAGCTGAAGGATGACGTCCAACTCCAGACACCATGTTTCAAAAGACAAGGAGACAAAACCAAGAGAATGGAAAGGAAACAACAAGGTTAGGAATGAGAAAAGTCAGCTTGTGAGTCTGAGCATCCCAGTAAAGGCAATGGGATGTTGAATAGGGAAAAGAGAAGGCGTGGACGCGAAATTGTAACATTTCAATATAAAAAGAGGGCAGAGACGAAAATTCTCTATGTCTACTAGGAAAGAACTGCATCATCATCTGATTACAGTTTACAAGGATTTTTCTATCTAGTATCTGCTTCTGGTTTTTTAAACTGCCCAACAACACTTAAGATATCTATGAGATACTGAAGCAAAGGGAATGTGCTCGTGTGTAACCTGGGTACTTTGAAGGTTTCATTGCTGCTGATGAGGAATGAAAGCACGGCCTCATTTTCTTGCTTAGTTGGTTGGAATGCAGAAACAGCTTTAAAGAAAGCTGTTCTTATCAGCAATCCATAAATGGTATGCAAAAAGGTTTTAGTGAAATTAAGGTTATGTATTTTTTTCCCCTTTGGCTAATTCTGTCATCAAAATTTGAGAGTTCTCAAAATAAAAAATTACAAAAAGTTCATTTTGCCAAGAGACTGTGAAGATCTCACCTCAGTGAGGATGAGGAAGTAGCCTTATATAATCCACTCGCTGGGCAGATACATCATTCTGACACAGCAATGGTCCATTTGGCAATCAGAATGCTGGTATTACCAAAAAAATACAGGTTTTGGCAATCACAGGAGCTCTCTCCTGTGTTTAATGCATTAATTATGGACTGTTCTGTCCCGCGGGCGTTGCTTTGGGGCGGCTTTCCACTGCACACAGCACGAGGTTTAAAAAGCTACCACAAAGGCTCCGTGGCTTCGGCAGCCGCAGGCCTCGGCACACACACCCCTGGGCTCCCTTCCCTCCAAGGGGAGTGTCGAGTGTGCACAGGGCTCCTGCTCGGGCCACCTGGCCACAAAAATGCCTTCACAAAGGGGACATGGTTTGAGCAGGCTTAGCAGGTGCTGTTTTGATCTTGTTTTGGAAGCTCCCTTGGTGATTTTCACAGGCTCTGCCCGTCTTTAATCAGCTTAGTTGAATGACATTTAATTCCACAGGATAAAGGAGCCTACAATTAAAGCACAGTGTTACTCAACTGGGATGGAGTTGCTTCCAGTTCTCTTTCCTGCAAACAAGCACAGCCATACTGAAATCAGCCTTTTAATTCCATTTTTTCCCCATTGTCAGTCTCATTCCATGGTACTATCACTTCCTTTTTGACTTAGGAGCTTGAATCTGATATTTCTGCTTACGGTGGATGCAACTACTTGGTCATGGTGAAGGGCTGCACTAAAAATATGGAATAAAACTTCGGCAACAACAAGGGTGGTTTTTTTGCACTCAGTTTAAGCTGTATTTGCTTTAGCTTGGCGACCTGGCAGTCACTTTGAATCTGGATATGTGTTGGATAATCTAAATGTACAGCCTAATCTTAAAAAAAAAACCCTCTGTGTTAATGAGAGACAAGCATAGGATAAAGTTTAAGAAGGTGCTTTTACAACATCTTTTTAAAAGTCACTGTAACAGGTAGCTAGGAACCCTCGATGCACCACTCTGGACGGCAGAAATGAGTTAGTCGACACTGGAGTCCTGAACAATTCACCTTTATAACGGCTCTTTCTGGATGGAAGAGATGAAGTGTCTTTTCAGTTTCAAACCCATTCTGTACCAGCCTTTGTTCATTCACATTTATTGATTTTCGGATGATTGTATTTTATTACACTTAATTTACATATATCCTTTTTCTTTTTTTTTTTTCCCTTCACAGAGCTTCCTGTTGGCAGTGCAATATTGTGTGAATGGCACATAATCTTCACTTCTTTTGCAATATCGTGTGGTCCAACGCCAACTTTTTGTTTAAAAAGGGTGTGAAAGGATTTGGCCTATGAGAGAATGATGCTAAACACCAGCAGTGACGTCGTTCAAGCACCTGCCTCGTGAATAACCCCGGATACTCTCACAGATGCAGAACTGAAAGTCCATTTAGTATCTGCCATAAAACCACGCGTCCTTTCTGCCTTTGGTAACTAACTTGGGTTTTGTTCTTGTTTTATGAGCAGAGAAAATGAATTTTTAGTTGATAGTGAGTACCAAACTGTTGTAAACTGTATACTCTGGATGAAGGCCAAGTGTGATAATCTTTTTTTGCTTTAGTAAACTTTGAAGTCATTTCATAAACTGTGCAATGTGACTATCATCATTTCCCATCTCCAGTTGTTACGCAGCGTTGCTACATTCTGTTAAACACTCATGATTCATCTCTGCTCAGCTGATTTTGCATTTTCCTCTGAGCAGAAAAAAAGCTTTAAAAGTATATAGGCTGTGTTACAACCACCCAAAAAATCATAACAAAATTAAGAGTGCAGATGTTTTGCAGATGAAAATGGGCACGTAGAGGATTTTGTTCAGAAGTTTATTCTCCAGTTACCTCAAACTTTCTGTCTTGGAATGAGTCTTTATTTAGATTAAAAGAAGTCAATAGCCATGACTGCTTCAATGTTTTAGCATGTGAAGCATTGCATGAAAAATGGGACAGAATTAAAAGTGACTTTGTTGTGTGTTTACTGTCAAGTTCTCTCAGAAGCTGTTTTCTTCGTGGAATAGACAAAACAAGATTTTAAGATTTGGCTCCATTGCTGTGTGTTTTGAAAGCCTTAGGTCTTTAGGTAACATCTCAATGCAAAAAACTCTGCATTTTCCAGCCAGACATCACCACACAGATGACTCCATGTGCTTCTTTCTATAGAGCTGATGGGGAGAAAGGCTCTGTATTTGGTTTATGTGCAGGTAGAGATGTGTGTATGTACAAGAAACAGAGGAAGAGCAGCAAGACAGTTGTGAAAAACAGAAGAACAAAGAAGAAGAGAAGAACAGAAGAACAAAAGGTGGCAGAAAGGTGGCACATAGGCTGACTGTAGCTGGCCACGGGTGCTGCTTTGGCAGTGACAAATATCTTTGGTAACTATTTGTGGTAACTATTTGGTTCTTCAGTCTGCTGTGGCTGCTGTAAGAGGCTCCGGAGCGCATCAAAGCCAATATAATCGTTATCTCTCATTTAAGTTACAGCAGGAGATGGCAAATGGCAGAGATTTAAGTCATTTTAATGCTTGAATGATGTGTTTTCCTGTATTTAATGTGCTAGATTTTCATTAGCCTTAGTCCTGAATTTCCTAGGTTTACCATGTTTAGTTTAAGAATAGTAAGAAAAAATATCACTCAAATATCATCTGGAAAAATACATTATGATTATGAAATCCATTTTAAAGTAATTTTGTCAGGAAATACAATTCCTAGCATTGGTTTAAACAGTTTTGGTGTAAAATTAGATTTTTATTAAACACACATTTTTTGACAAAAAGCCTGTTTTCTGGGGAAAAACTTCTTTTCTCTTAAATTAACTAATTAAATACTCAGAACCTATTTTTTCTTAGCCAAAAGACGAAATGTTTCAGTCTGGAAACTCCCATCTTTGCCTGTGGGAGTTGCAGGTCAACCAGCTTACCCTCTGTTAGGACTTGGTGTCTCCAGTGAGCCTGGAGCTCATGGGATGCACCAGGCTGACAGTCTCTGTAAACTTCTGGATTTTGGCTGACGGTCTTAGGGAAGAGCTGGAAATGGGACTCTCTGTTTTGTTCCAAGATTTAAAACTTTCTGTAACGTAGAATTTCCGAGAGCAGTGGAAAACAACCACCTTCTGCCTCACTCCCTAGAAAATACAGTCACTTCTGAGATTATAAGCAGTCTCTACAATTATTCATGTATTTAAACATAGGAACCGTCCGGTTTGATGTGCTGGGCCTTTGGCACCTCCAGTATCTTCCAGAACTAGCAGCTGACAGCTGATTTAAATCATTTTACAGTGTCTAGCGTTTGATTATACTGATCAGCGTTTATATAGCCCTTAACAATATTGCAAATAGGTCATCCATACCCATCACTGTACAGCCTTATCTCTATTTACATGAGGCTTTCTTTCCCATGCAACATATGGTTTCAGTTTGAAAGTGCAGACTTACAGTAAACTGCATCATAACTGCACATGCTGTAAGCCATAACAGTACAACTGCTTGAGGAAGATTTCCCATACTCAGTAAACGTCTAATAGCTTCCAAAAATAATAATTTTATTTATAAATTTCTACCCTGTCTAATGTATTTGGGAAGAGAAATAAGGATTCTTACCCATCCATGCAAAAATTTTAGGTTTTTACTTATAAGGTGGTGCTCACGTTTGGAGAGGGCACAGAGGCATCGAGCTCAGGATCCTTTGTACCCTGAGGCAAATGGGATCTTTATTCTGCCTCGGTCCCCCTAGGTTTGATGCTCTTGCAGTCTGGTATATTAGATATTCTGAATAGCATAATTTACATTTTTGACATGCAAGTGTGGTGGGATCACCAGATTCCACAACAGGAACGGGAAGGTTTCTGAAAACCTAGTGCCCCAGGTCCCAGATGGAGACCTGGGTCTGCCCACATGAAGCATTTTGCCAGTACGCCAGCATAGGTGCAACGTGACACATGCCATTCATGCTTCTGAGATTCCAAGTGTTTTTTTTCCTCTTTCTTCCTTTCCCGACTCAACAAAGTTATCCATCACAGGCACAGAGTGAGAGGTGAAGAAAACGGTTTATGCTTAAGTGGCTGCCGGGAGAAACTCCTGGCTCCTTCACCAGGAATCGCTCAACCTGGAGCCCCTGCTCAAGCCCTAACTGGAAGCAACATTCCCAAACTGACCCTGCTTAAAGGATATGGTCCAGGAAACAACTTAGTCATCAACCAAATAAAACCTGCAGGCAATCAGGCTTCATCAATGCTGCCTCTTGAAGAGCAACCTAAGTAGCAAATTCTTGGCCTGAGGAAGCAAGCTGGCCTGCGATACGTACTCCTGACAGACACATCTGTTATCATGACCAATAATGAAGATCAGCTTTAAATACAGACTTTAAAACCTACAGAGAATAATGTAAACAGCCCACTGAGATGAAGAGGACAAGTTTACGCTCCTAGCATTACTGTTTTGCACTGGCTGTGGACTGAGAAAGCTGACACACTTGGTTAATCTCATCATTATTTGCTTTGCAATCATAAGGTTTGGGTTTTTTTTTCTTCCAGTAGATTTTTACAGCAGTTTAGAGATTCTGTAGCAAAACCTGTAACAGCAAAATTGCAATGTATTTGAATAGATGAACAGAAGTTACATGTTTGGCTGGGGAACAGGTTGGTGAGTGTCAAGTCTTTTCACTCTGCAGTGAACAATGAAGGCTAGCTCCAGGCCGAGCAATTTAGAGAATCATGTAAAAAAGTCACATGAGTGAACAGGTCTTTCTGAGCACAGTAAGCTTATAATTCATAACTCTTTTAACCTCTCCTCATCCTCTGTCTTGCTCTAGGATTTTTCATTTATTTCATTGGAAGTTTGTTATTCCATTTGGAAGTTTATGACTTCTTTGGCCAGTGACAACCTGATTATGGTTCCTCATTCCACGCATACCCAAACTTCTCTCACTACTTAGCAAGACGGTAAGGCAACCAGTGAAGGAGTGTCAGTCTTGTGACAGTCATTTGGTACAGCAGCAGCGTCTTTAGTTGATCAATTCAGCCTTCTCACTGTTTTTCTTTCCTGTTTAGTTGCTACCTGTATAACTCATATCTGATGCAAATTTATTGCTTGTACAAGTGAGGGACAATCACTGTACAGGGCCAGTTTCTTCATTTCTTTTTTTCTTTTGAAGGTAAGTAGCCCCGCTGAGACTAATGTGCATATTTATATGTTTGAAATACATTCTGCGTGTCTTGGAGAGTCCAGGTATGCCTTTCAGAACTAAGATCACAGTTCTATAAGACAGTACCCTGAGAAATGGAAAACAACAAAATTTTGGCCACTGAAATACAGCACAAGTCAGTAAAACAGAATTGCTCATCCTCCAAACAAGATACAAGGCGCAGGTTAAGAAGAGCAATCTCAGAATAAGCAAATAAGAAAAAGGGAACAGTCATATCTGCCTTATTTAAACGTGTCACTTTGCTGCATTTGCACCAAAAACATTTGCTTAGAATTGGGACATTTCCTGAAAGTTCTGCAAATCCATACTAGTGTTTGTGCCTTTGCCTTCTTTTCATAGTCTTGGATTTCAATAGCAATTGTTCCCATGGTTATGTTCAACATGGTCCTCTAAACATGGCCTGATTTTGCCTGCGGTATGTTTTGACACAATGGGTTTAGTTAAGGGAAGTAAGTTTGGGTGGTTTTGTTTGTGTCTTCTACATGGTTAAGATAATGCGCTGTGGCTGCAGCTTGTTACACGCATTATTTCCCTGACAATCATCATTGTCTCTTGCTTTGTGTCACCCAGCTTTGCTGTGTGCAAGCACCCTGAGCAGGGCCCATCTTCTCTCCGCATGTGCACCATGACTCTGTCAAGGAGGTCCCGGCTCACATCCGAACCCTTCTGTGTCAAATGCAAAACCAACATGATAAAAATAATAATACATCTATTATTTAAACTCCTGATCAAGAGAGATGCTTTGTGAAACGCTCCAGTTGAGCTTATTAAAATCCTCCTTGTCCTTAGGACGTATCCTTTGCTGTTATGTGTGGGTAACAGCGTACAGGCTTTTTCAGTTTGGGGGCCAAACTAAACAAATGAAAAATCATTTTGGGTTGTGTACAACTGAAAACATTTTATGCAAGCCAAAACAAAAGCATTGCCGCCTATGCATCCCCTGGAAAGACAAATTTAAAACAAAAATGCAATTTTAAAACAAAAAGTTTTGTCCAGATTGCAGCAACAACACACAATGGGCTTTCTGAACTATTTTCAGCTTTTCGGCAAACTTTTATCATTGACTTTGACATGAATTTGCTAATAGTTTGGCCATTCAGAAAGAAATGTTTTTCAGCAAATCCTGCATTTGCTAAAAATAGGACTCCCTCCTCAGCTGTGCACGGGGAGCACCAAGTTCTGTGTTGCTCTTGAAAGGACGCCGGCCTCCAGGAGGGCAGCAGCTCTTTAATATTCCTCCGTGCACTCACAGGAACTCCCCGCAGTTCTGCTCACTGTCTGCTGGGCAGGGGAGCATTTTTAAGCAATTTTGATTGTGTCGCGCGGCGGGTCGGCGCATTCCCTGCCGGGCAGCTCCCTCCGCTCCGAAGGAGCCGAGCGAGACGAGGCAGCGGCGTCTCAAGGCGCACACGCCGCCGGGCAGGGGCGGCACAGGGCCCACGCCAGCTCCATGACACGAGCCGCCCGCCGCGGCTTCCCTCCCGGCGAGGACTCGGTCATGGCGCACGTCGCTTAACGGGCACCGGCCGCGCCGCTGCGCGCGGACAAGATGGCGCCAGCCCCAGGCAGGCGGCCCGCGCTGTGCTCTCCGCTGAGCCCGCTAACCTTGGCCGCGTCTGCCACACAGTGGCTACCACGAAGAATAGCCGGAAAGCCACAGGACAAGGCTGCTAAACAAGAGGGCTGGAGGGGGATTTATTTTTCAGTTAGCCTGAAGTGTGACAAGCCCGCCCATGGTGGTGCATCCTCGGCTTCCAGAGCCCTCTGCTCTTGCCCGAACTCCCCTCTCCTTGAGGAGGAAAAAGCAGTAAATGCTTTTGTTAATTCTTCCCCCATTATTATGTGCTAAACAGATCACTTGAAAATCACACTAGCACAAGCAGGTATGTTCACAGTGCTATATCCTGCCATGGAAAAAAAAGAAATGGATCTTCTCAAATTCACTTGGCCTTTTCAGTAGCACATCCTGCCTTCAGGCAGGGAGGAATGCTGCTCTCCTCACGGCAGAGGGGGCAGAGAAGCTGCTGGCCTCAAGCCCCTTTTGGGCCATAATTAACAGACCCAGATTTATGGCATCCATAGGGACGTTGGTCAGGAGCACAGTGCAATAAGGTGCCTCCTGATGCATTTTCATGGTGAGCGGGAAACACGGATTTTGCCACAGCTCTGACCCACAAATGGTGTCAGATAACATCAAATCTTCCCCTAAGCAGTCAGGATTCAAACCAGGGTTGTGTCTCAGACCAAGTGCTGGTAACACTTGGCCAAGTTCCTTATCTTCCTTGAAAAGGACTGCAGCATTTAAGGTTGCAAAATGTACAGTTAGATAGCATTACTTTATATTTACAATCATCAAGCAGAGCTTGGTTTGAAAATATGGCTCTGTCATGCTATTTCTTTTGCTGAAAAAAAAAATGAGTTTCCACATTACTTGGAATGGAAAAATGATGGCCCTGTGCAGCTTTCCACACAACACAACTGCTGCTTGCACACATGTGAAACAGCTGGTTTGGGGGTTGGCTGACAGGAGAAAATCTTCATAATTTTCAGCCTTCCAGTCAGGATGCATAACCTGTAGGACTCTGCCTCCAGGTGCTACTATCTGAGCATTATTACTTATATATATTTCTACAAGGTCTGATTCACTGTCCACTGGAGCCAACGGCATATTTTCCTTTGAGTGACTCGCTGGTCACAGACGAGTGCCAGCAGGGAGCTGGCATCTCCGCTAAGTTTCAATTCAAGACATAAAAAAAGGCAGTACCTCTCCCAGAGAACTTGCAATCTAAATAGGGCATAGCAGGTAGTGGTAGTCTGCCGTCGTTTCCTGTTCCAAGCGAACAATTTGAATGTTCAGAAATTTCAGACACTTCTGGATGTTTAACATAACTGTCTTAGTATAGTTTGCCTAGGACATTCCAAAAGTTTTCTTTCCTCCATCTGATGACTGATGTTCCTAAGTTAGTTGAGAGGCATATTAGCACCAGAATGAACTTCTGAAAAAAAAAATATTTTAAAATCAATGAACTCAGCCAAGCACTTTCTGTATTGCCTCTGCTAATTCTGGAGCTAAGTATGTTTGAATAGAAATGTGTCTCCTTAACCTTTGTTTAATCAGTTGGCCGATTCTGCAGTGATCCTATGTTCTATGTCTGCAAAATGAGATTTGCTGCTACAGCTTTACTGCAGGGTCAAGTATGATGAAAAAGTATGTTGAGAGAGAGCCAAAGCCTTGTTTAAACACAGATGTCTTAAATATTACAGATGTCTTCCATGTTTTGTTTAGCAAATAGGATAGGGGGCTGAATAGAATTGATGATGAGGGAACCGTTCACTGTTCAATCTCCAATCCAAACAAGTAGACACAGAGAATTACTAATTACTTGTTTGCATCTGCTTATTTTAAATAGGTCACAATGAACAAATGTGCAGTTCTTAAAAACCTGCAACAACTGGAGAACTCATGGTTTTATCACATATACCAACCACTAAGAACTCCGCTTTTTACGGCATCAGATCCTTTAATTTGAGATTGGGAGGGAAGCATGAGTTGTTTTTTCTTTCACTGCATCTCTTATGTTGCTGAGGAGTTTAGGCCTTAGTTTAGCACATAGCAGTAAGAGAAAAATTTAGAAAATAAAAAGGAAAGTGAACCAAAAGTAGTTTGTGGAAGCACAGGGAGAACAGAGACAGAGACACCATTGACCTTTAGATATTTTGTGATGGAAAGGGAGTGCGCTAGTTACGGTAAGTATTTGGAAAGCTCTCACAGCTTCTTTGAGACTAAGAAGAATGAGCTTGGCAGTGTGGACTGCACTGTGGCCTTTTCATCCTTCCCAGTGATTGTTGTTTTCTTTGTGATTGACTTTCTCCTGAGAATTGAATTTAGTAGAATATTATTATATCTAGTGATTTCTTTCATGTAGATTAAAAATCTCTTCTTCAATATGGGCCTTCATTTTTGATTTTATCCATCTTTTCAAAAATGCTTTTCTGTTATTTTAAACACTACTTGCAATTAATAAATACTGGTTTTCACTGCTTGTTTTAATCTTCTTGCCTCACTGGCTCAACATTGCTTTGTCCCCACAATGTTTGACAACTATTGCTCTCCTACACTGATAACTTGCTGCTGTGCTAACAGTAGAATATTTTTAAGATCTTATACATTGAATTCTTGATATCTTTTGGATATCAAAGCTAACATATTGACATCAAGAGTCTTGTCCTGGCTATTCTCAGAGGCTTTTTAGATGACTTGGGGACAACACTTTTCACCATCTGCTGTGTGATTGTGCCAGCAATCTCAGACCAGCTGGAAATCAGCTTGCTGGCATTTATAAAATACTTTAACATCTTTGCAAGTGCAAAAACTTTATTTATAATTCTATGAGCTGAGGATTGTATTATCTAGATGTTTTGTTGTAATGTTTATATCACATTATAAGTTAAACTGTAGACGGTTTGTTGCTGCTATGTGAAGCCATCTTCACAGTCCTTCTGATTTAAGCAACTGTTCAGATGGTTCATATATAATATATTTGTTTGTATCTACGTGTATATATTAACATGCCTAAGGCATATCTAGAGGCTATGTAGGGCAGTAGTGGCACTGAACAAAGGCTGTATTGGTTTTAGTTCTTCAGTTATGTTGTGCTTCCACCTGTTCAACTTCCTCTAAAAAACCTACCATGGTTTTGCCTTTGGCCAGCAAGGAAAACTGCCTACAGTCATGTCTTCATGATATTGCTGCACAGATACTTATAGCACAGCAGCTATATGAATCTGAGCTCATTTCCTTGTGTGTACTCCTTAAGAGGGGAAAAAAGGAGAAGCATTCAGAGAACGGGGGAATATCTAATAAACTTACCGCTTGCATTGGTGCTGTGACCTTTCTGCACTGTCCATAGAAGGATAAATATGGGTACTTGTGAGAGGAACGACATCTTTATAAAACAGGGACATTAAGAGCGCTTCTCTTTAGCTCTTGCGCTTAGCCACATGGGCCCAGCTCGGGGTGTGAGGAGGCCATGGCAGGCGGGCGCGAGGCTGCGCCGGGTGCTCCCCATCGCCGCCACAACCGTGGTAACTGGCCGTGTGTCCGCCCTTACTGCACGTGCGGTAGCCTTTGCCACATGAAGTGAAACACACCCAGCCTTGTGTAACCAGAATTTTCTTTCACGTTTGCCCCTCTGGCTGTCAACCTTTTTAAACTGCTAAAGGGAAAACACAAGCAGCTGCCCCTGGTCTGTACAGGCTAAGAGGTGGGATGGAAACACCAGCGCCCATGGGAGGAGGCAGTTGGGAACCCCAACAGCCAACAGTCGCCTCTAGAAGCCTCCGGGTGCCTCAGGCCGAGGAGCTGCGGCTGCTCGCTGCCAGTCTGGGAAGATGCCCATGGAGAGGCCTGCCCAGGTAGGTGGCGAAAAGGGAATGATTTCCCTGCTGCTGTGTGTGTTACAACAGCATGAGCAGCAAGTGCAGAGTCAGGGGAAATGCGGGAGTAAAGCTAGGGAAGTGAGACAGAGAAGAAAAATACTTATGTAAAGGAGGAGTCATCAAAGAAGAGAGTGCCTCAGACTTCACCTTAGTGCAGTGCCTTCTCACCTAGATCGCAGAGCACTTTATAAGTAGAAGCCTTCCTGATGTCCCCTGAGGTGGATGTGGAGCATCCAATGCACAGATAAGGAATTAAGTTGCCAACAGATGCACAGTCAGTCAGACACAGGCTGAGCCCTCACTCCTCTGCTCTGTCCTTACCCCTTCCTCCCTTCTCCTCATCTCACCACTGTTACGTGGCGTTATGAGGCAGGGTCAGAAAGACTTTAAGTATAGAAGCTGACTGAATTCCCACAGTAAGAAACCTTATCAGAATCCCGACATCCTCCATTTCAGAAAAAGGTGTTGTTAGATATCCTTATTTCTTGTATAGCTGATAGAAATGCTTTCATAATAGGTTGTTAGACAAGAAACTCTGGAAGATTTCTTTTGTTTTAACAGATAGGCTCGCTGATCTTGTGTATCACAGCTACAACAATTTTAAAGACATGTCCTGTGTTTTCAGGAGACTCGTATTTCGTGAAAGGCAAGTTGACCCTATTACTGAGTGACCAGTTCTGTTGTTGTTTAGCGGCACAGGTGGTAGTTACAGAATCACTTTGGAGACATGGTTCTTAAATTTATCCTGCAAGCATTTCATTATAAAAAGGCATTGGAATACTGCAATTAAGACGTGACTTACAAACTATTTTTAGAATAAAATGGTGGGGTGGGCAACTTACGATTTTTATATACTTGAGGACAGTTCTTTCTCTTCCTCGCTCCAGTTTGATTTACCTTTCTTATACTGCTCCCTAGGTCCTTGTTTTTTCCCAGGGCTCATGCAACCTCCCTGCCTCATGGCAGGCACTAGAGGTGCTTCATCATCTGATCAAAATGCAAGTGCCTGCTATTCCGATGCATTTCCAGTCCTGTAATGGTATTATGTAGACTTTCCAGCAAAATGAAGAGAATCAAATGTATGTCCTTTAATGCTGATTGTGTGACATCAGTTCCAGACCTGCTTTTTTGGAGAGCTTTTCCTGATTTTTTCTTCACTGGAACATTTGGAAATTATCTGTTTTATTCTTTGGGGAAGCAGATAAGATTACAAATATAATCTGCTAATGAAAGCTATTTTGAAAATGATACAGTGAGGTTTTTTTGACCTTTCAAGTTCTGAATTTGAGCTTTGGCTCATTCAGTATCATCAAGGGCACTTATCTGGAGTTCTACACTGCTAGGATCTATTCAAACCAAGTAGGTAGATTTTCTAGGGAGATAAAGAGTAGGATCTAATCTAAATGTGTGATACAAACAGATCTAGTTTAAACACATCAGTCATCTGCGTGGATGGATGATGGGATGGATGGATTGAAGGATAAAAGCAGCTATAAAAAGCACTCTAACATGAATGAGAAAGCAGGAAGTTTACATTCATATTATAGAACTAGAGCATCAGAAATTTCTTTAATAATCACAGAAATTTTCCTGATGCACAAAGGTGTTTTTATTTTTTTTTAAGATGCTATTTAATGTCTTAGGTGCTAAGTGAATGCATTACATCTCCTGCCACAAAATTGCTATTTGTCTTACAGATATTTTTGAAAAAGCTATTTCAGTAACTAAAATGTATTTGTTGCCTCTCCCAATTAAAGGTAATTTAAGCTTCTCATGCTTTTCTAACAAAGTGGATGAAGAGAAAGCAAGGTTTAAAGCAATCAAATTGTACCTAAATTCACAAAATCTGGTAAGTTCCTTTCTATGGATTGGCATGTAGTAGTCACAATTTGTTCATTTCATGGACACAGAAACACTTACTGTGTTTTTTTATCTTATATTTGTATTAGGAGGATTTTTCTAGAGATGGAATAATGGATTAACCTGAATGTAACCTAGCATGTAAATGATGATAATTTGGATCTCCTTTATATGTTCGTTCTTTATTGGCATAATATTATTAGTAAAGATTCATTTTGTTTATCAAGAGCAGTTACCTAAAAACCAGTTTGTGTTCTGTTGTTTACATGGTGTTAGAACTGAAGGATGCAGAATCACGGAATTAGATGTCAGCCATTGTTAACAAGTGACCTTGAAATTTGCATACAGTAATGCATTTCACAAATGGTATTTCTTTGAAAAATAAAGCTGGGAACCCGTGGAAATGTGTACTTGTTGCTGACAGCCAGTCTTTGGGCACATTTTGAAGCTACTCTCAGCTTCTTACCAAGAAGTCTGCATTTCAGTTTCTTTTCTGTACGGGGAGCAGGTACAGAAGCTATCATAATCTTGCAGCCAGATGTTGATTCTAAAACTTAGATCTCTACTTTGTAAATGCACATTTGACACCTTCAGTTAATTGCAGCCTGGCACTTCAAATTTGATTGTTTTCTGATACAAGTGGATGATCCTAAATATTCTACATACATAAATGTCCTTTCATGCAGAAAGTACATTGCTTTGAGCTTGTATGCAAGTTATGATGCATGCAATGTTCTTTTCATTTTTTTTAATGCCATAATGTTGCACAAAGGCAGGCTTTGAATGAAATAATTGTAAATATCAGCTGACATTATCCTGCTGTTAGTATTTGCAGTCACTGCAAATAGCAAGATCAATATTTACAAAACAAGAAGCTCGTACTCTTCAAAGCTGGCAGGGATGCAATATGCTTTATAATGATAACTCCAAATCTGCTTTCAAAGACAAACAGTAACAATGACTTTTTGGCTTTAGTAGCCTGTTAAGTGTTTGGCTGATTTATTAATTTCAATGAAAGGTATAGCATAAGATTTTGTAAGCTAAACCATGTATTTTTCTTTCCTTTTCAAAGATGATCAACTGTTATTTATATAATATAGAGGGGGAAGATAGTTTGGAAACAAGAAGGAAGCTTCTACTGAGGTATAATTCTGCAGGGCTTGCTCCCACCGTTGAGATCTTCAACAGCACCTATTCTCAGATCTTCTACTTCAAACTGATAATGGTAACATTTCCTTTTTCCCAGTACATGCTGAATTAACATGAGTTGTAAAGTAGTGTCAATGACCATACGAACACAATTGTTTCATTAATTCTTTGTGTTGCTGCAGAACCTGTAGCATTCACATTGATGATTACAGTAGATATCCTACCCTTTATTTTTCTCTACTAGGCAGCTAGGTTAGCTTTGTAATTCTTTGCATGGTCTAGCTTTGCATAATTAGAGACAAGAGAACAAGAGAAACATGTTTAAGTAAGGCTTACTCCGCTCTGATTCATTCATCACTGATACAGTATTATGAAGTTCAGGGTTGAAATAGGAAACAATGCTTACTGAAAGGTAAGGTAAGTAGTGGCAGGTGGTGGCTCTTACAAAAGAGGGATGAACTGTAAAGGTTGAAGAAACAGGGAGTGGCAAATTCAAAGCTAGAACTTCCATTTGGGAATATTGAATCTACTTTGCCCAGAAAAGATGTAATGCTATGAGCACTGAAGTTTTCATGATCCTCTGCATACATCCTTTTAACTGAATGGAGGAATTAAATACAGAACAAACATGGAATTTAAGTTTGAGTTGTTCAAGTAGCTCTGCAGGCTTTCTTTAAGCTTCAGACAGATCGAAGGAGTTTACAGTTGAGTGTAATATATATGAATTTTAAGAAACTTATTCCACATCATCACAAAATTACAGAAGAATCTGAAATTTAGTCTTAGCTGTGACATATCTTCAAGACACATCAGGTGTTGTAACTACAGCCTGTCCATAGCAGGATGCCTCGCTGCTTTATTGACACTGATATCATTACAGGTGATGAAATTTGTTCTTCAAAGGCACTTTATACTGCTATAGCTGTTCTTACACAGAGAGAAGTTACTCTGACATGGATCGCCTTTTCAGTAGCACAATTGTACCCACATTAGTATTGAACTGATCTAATTGTTTTTCCAACTGGTATGCTTACATTAACTAAACCTGAAGGTTAGCCCAAAATTTCTGTATATGTTCAAGGGCTGGTGAATTTAGTATCATGTCAGATCTATGAACATGAGCCGTTTAAAAAAGAAAAAAAAAAAAAAAAAAGAGGAAAGGAAAAGAGAAAAAGAATGAAAAAAAAGGAACCTTTTTTGTCCAAATGCTTATAATGGTATATCCAAAGGTAGGTATTTCTCTGATCAGCCAAACAAAGGGTTGATATGTAGTCAGAGTTTAATGGGACAGAAACAAAAGCATAAATGACTCCCAAGAATCAGCTGAGCCTTATTGGCTTCAGGCACAGGTGATTTGAAGAAATTTGCTGCAAGGACTTTTTCCTCCAACTGTAATAGTGCAGTGTTTCATAGGATGTAGGCACATAATCTGGAAAAGGGAGAGTTTTTAAATATGATCTTTGCAAGAAAGTTTTAAAATCTCAATGCTGGTTTTTTTTTATTTCTAAAGCAAGATGAAGACCTTGAAAGTACTTGGAGCATCGATATTCCCAGAGTAAACATTACATATAATACTGGTAAGAATTTTAAAATAATACTTTATATCAGCACATTTTCTTTGGATTCTGTTGAGCTGTTTCTGGCTCTTTAATGTTGTCCCCAAATTGATTATCTTTCCTGTTTGTACTACTGTGTTAAATACTTAAATACTGTTTTACTTTTGCACATTTTTGTCCTCTGATATTGTAGCTGTTCTATAGGTGGTTGGATTTGCTAAACCTCTTAAAATGTAATTGTATCAGTGTATTTACTTTTGTTGCTTTGGTTTTTTTTTCATTATTTTCCAAGGTTTTGCTGGTAGGAATGAGATTATTTGTTAATGGATGGAAGTATTCATTGCTCATTGTAGAAGAAATAACTGGAGTTGAGTCTTAAAGAAAGTCTCTTTTGATAACAGCTCTTCCCCACTTGAGAGTCATATCCACGGTCACAGGGGTATATTTAGTGTCAAGCTCCTGGAGTTTTGTTCAGTAACACCCTGTTTCTTTCGGTATTGTTGCTCTTTATATTTGTCTTTCCTAATATACCTGATATTCTTATTTTCTGTGCAGATTGGCTTTAGCTTTCCTAGATTCAATCCTCAATAAAGTCCTTCAGGTGATCTCTTAGCGTGCCTTTAAGCCTGCGATCTCTCCTAATTTAGTGTCTGGTCACTTCAACACTTTCCAAGTTCTGCTTCCCTATCATTATTGCAGGTATTAAGGAAATCTGCACAGCACTGATCACTGATACTGAATTAAATGTCCCCACAGCCTAAGCTACTATCAGCTTACTCTGCAGAAGTGCTTTTCTGCAACTCTGTGGCTGCCCTAGTGGTAGTACCCTGCCATTAGGGTGGGCATGAGAGGAACTAAGATGCAGACAAGTTTGTGAAAAGTATTGTAACTCTGCAGTTGTGCAAATGAGCAGTTGATTTCGAAATCTTGATACCAGGCTTCTGCTGAAATAATCTTTAGCAGTGTGACAGAAATCATTTTGAATAAAACTGGGCATTTGTAACTCAAACCAGCTGATATTCCAAACACTCTAGCTTGATACCTTCTTTATTTGTTATTCTTTCATTTAACTTTCACTTGATGCAGCCAAAGACATTTTCAGTGAATATTGAGAGTAAGTGAACACTGTCTTTAACAAGTAAAACATCCAGGTATGCGACTTCTTGTATTTGTCATATTTAGCTGACTTATTATGAACTGTGTAGTTGTGTATTTTTTTTCTAGATATGTACTGACGTCCTTGCACAGTAAACAGTGGTTACTAAAAAAAGGTTCGGTGAAGAAAGTCCCTTCTGTGAGTATCATTCCTTTGTTGACCCGGAAAGATTTTACTAATACTCATTTCATGTTCAAACAGACATTGCTCCAATAGAGGAATGGTTCCTAAAATTCAGGATGCATCATGGATTAAATATGTTTCCCACTGAAGGAACGTTACTGGATATTCTCAGAGGTGAGAATAAGAGAAGCTCCATTTCATGGAATTCAGAACATTATCCCAGACATCTTTCCATTGAAACTCAATCTGTGCTACAGGAGGCTTCAAGTTGGGTTTCAGATTCTGCAGCTGTTAAGCCTAATTTTCAGTCTCCATGGTATTCTTTTTAATACAGAGGCATGGAAAGTTTTATTTAAGAAATATTTTTTTTAAAAAAAAAGTCTTTAAACTTCACACAAAGGATTTTTGTCATAGTATGTATACTAAACACCTTAGTATAATTGTTTCATGTTAAAAGCATGGCCTTATTTTCAGTGGTTTTTTTTCCTTAATATGTATATGTTTCTGAATGTATTCTTCCTTTTTCACTAGAGGAAAAGCTGTCTAAACAATTTATTTGCTTACGTGTTTACTATGCTTAACCTCCTGTCTACTATATTTTTTGTCCTAGTCCCCAGATCTGTAAAGCCTGACGACCGTTTCCTGTGTGTACAGCTTATTTGTGCTTTACCTGTGCTAAGCAGCTGGACTTTTCTCTTCCCCAGAACCAATTCTTCAATGGCAACTTGGTGAAAGAATACCCGCTGAGCACCTGGATGCTGTGCTGCCTCATGTAATAAATATCACGTTGTCGGCATCTCCTTGTGCTAATGATGTGGCAGTTATTGGTCTCATCTGTAATGCTACAGCTCCTGGTAAGTGTAGATTGTTGGGCTTTCACAAATGCACAGTGACTTTGACAGGAGAAAAGTAGTGAACATGTAAAAGGCCTGATACTTTCTGAATTAGTTATAACTTCTCAATTTACCTTCTGTAGTCATCTGTGTTCCTCTCAAATGAATTTAACCAATGAAGCAGTCTGGTATAATGATTTAAATAAGATTTAGGCATAACCAGAAAGAAAGTAAAATTATATTATTCTCTGTATTTTTATATATTTTGTAAATATATTCTAACTCTACCTATTGAGTTTTATTCCTTTGTCTAAAAAAGGCCGAGTATTTAAAAAAAAAAAAAAAAAAAAATCTAAAAAGGCTAGATGAAATGTTCTGAGCCAAGAAAGGACATTCAAAGGTCCAGGAGTGTTTAATTTAGAAATCAATAAAGGAGAAAAAGGTATATTTCTATAAAACATCAAAATTGTAGATGAAAGGCCTCTTGAGAATATGCTTTCAGAATGAGGACTCTCAGCTTCTCCTTTTGTTTTAAGGCAGGCTATAAATACATAGACATCATTATCTCATTATGTGTTGGGAAAAAGAATAATCTTGTTTTCAAGAGGGCTGTGTGGCTTTGCAGAGATGTGATCTCTGTTGTTCTTATATCCTCAGGTGGGATTCCTCTCTCTGAATTTAGTTATGTACAACTGGGCATCGTTTATGGCTTTGTTGCATAAACTTATTTTATAATCGAGCAAGAGAAATAAGCATTTTTAGGTAGCACAGTTCATTGCACTTAACTGTTGGTGAATGGCAGATAATTCACATGCTGACATTGCTTCTCTCAAAGGAAAATTAGGTCATTTGTTCAGGTGAAAATTCTTACGTGGTAGATATTTATGGTTAGATGAGATCAATTCTACCTCATTTCATGTCTGAATGAAATGTTAACTAGTCTCTCAACATCTCCAACCTAAAATGATTAAGAAGAAGATTCTTCTAAACTTCTCATGTACTTCTCTGTAGATTTGCTTGCAGCTTCCCTTCTCATTTGGACACCTGCCACTGGCCTGTACATCATGTTTTACCTTATATCCTGCTGGCTATGCCCAAATCCTGCATTTTTTTCCCCCCTGCAAATATCACAAGATTCAGCTTTTCCAACCTTTCACAGCATAAAAAGCCTCATCACTTTCTCTTGGTTCCATCTTCAGTGTTAGGAAAAGCTAGGGGAATCTCACATCTTCACCTGTATTCAGAGTGCTGCCACAAATGTCCTTGTTTCCTTGCCACTTGCACTGTTTTTCTTTAGTATAAATGTTCTCACAATAGCCTCACTGTACTCATTAAGTGTTTATGATATGTAAGACTTAGGTCTCCCACACAGTTGTTGAGTTTTCTACTGCATATTGTTTTTCTGGTGGTGTCACTCACTCCTTAGAATTTGCAGACGCTTTCAGAACTGTCTTATTGTTCCTCGTTGCTCAGATCTATCCTCAAAGCAGTCTGCTACACCAACAACTCCAAAATTTGTGGTCTACTTAGACTGCTACTCTCTTCCTCACTTAGACTGCTACTCTCTTCCTCACTTTCCAGATGGATACCTGAGGCACTGAGCAGTGATAGACCTGGCGGCAGTAATTCAGTATTTTATTCCTGTATCTAACAAGCAGTCCCTGTCTAAGATTTTGTGTTGATCGACGTCCAGATCCAGGAAAAAAGTCGCACTGTACAAGTGAATACTGTAGAAGTGTTAGGCAATTGCCTGCATTATCAAGGCCTTAAAACATCCTGTGAAAGTGGATGGGACAAGCTGTTCCCAGGAAAAGTAGCAATGTGCGCTCGCCCTTTAATAGGCACCACCCAAGACACCCACTCCATAAGTTTTCTATATCATGGAACTATTTGTTTGCTCTAACACAGTATGTTGTTTAGAAATAAATCTTCTACATGTCTTACTACCTTGAACAATTTCAATATTTAGCAAACTCGTGTTAACATACCATAACGAGGTCTGCTGAAATGAACTTCACAATGATACGCAGGCTGGAGGATCTGCAAGGCCAATAAAAGTGACTGCTCCCATCTAATGGCTAGAAGAAGAATAGCAGAAAAATAAAAGTGAATGTGATGTCTGCTTTTTACTTGCAGCAGTAACTGTAGACATATAAGAAGGTATGTTCTCTGATCCAGAGAGTTCAAAATAGGCCACTAAGAGGAAAGGTAGTATGAAGATAAAGCTACCGAATCTTTTAAAATACATGCTTTATAACATGATCACAGTACAACTTTAAATATTAATTGAACTATAGATCCAGTTTTTATTCCAGTTGCCTTTGAGCAGAACTCATATCAAGATATGGAAACAGCAGTATATTCAGATATGGAAGCTAGATGGTCTCTAGAGGTCCCTTCCAACCTCAACCATTCTGTGACCTGCTCCATTCTGTGACAGCTGACGGTGGTCAGCTCAGTGATAGAAAAGGAGACATTCCACCTCATGGAGCCTCAAAACTTTTTCCAAATTTACTTTTTCAGTCTTCCTTTAGTTGTCTCCATGTTGCCTTTTACCTACAAAAAGTTGAATTCATAAGGCAAATATCACTTAATATTGCTAGACCAGGCACAGATAATGTATTCAAGCTGCCATATGTTCTATTAAAATTTATGCCGTGTTTTTCAGAATTATTTTTTGCAATTTCTTATACCCTAATTGAAATGAAAACCATTGGGTATAGAAACTAGGGCGAAAGCAGTTGGTAGGAATTCTTCACTTCATTACAATTTCAGTACAAAATCTGACAAATTTAATGGAAAACCAGTATAAGTATGAAAGGCAACGCTGGCTTGTGAGGGTCCAGTATTTATTCGTTAAACTCAAGAAACTTAGGGCCAGCTAAAAATGTCTCTATACTTAACACTTTCAAACTTTAGTTTTTAGATATCTATCTACATCTCCTTTGTTTTTCCCTCTTCTGTTTCTGTGCTAATATTCATTGCAATTTCTTTGCTTTAAAGGTCCCTTTCCAATCTTTCTGAAAAAGTAAGTCTGGAGTCAAGCCCTCTAAAACAAGTCCCCAGAGCGAGATGCTCACAGCTTTTGAAACAGTGTATTGCTCAGGATGCTACTGTGAATTGTATTTGAAATGAGAACTATCTTTTCTTTTTTCTTGTACAGTGTTAAGCGTGGGCAGTTTGCACTAGGTAATAATCAGAAGTTCCTAAAGAAGGATAGGAGGAGTTTTCTCAGTGAAATTCCTAAAGAAAGACTGGGGCTTGACATCAATTGCTATTCTAGTTGCAAAATAATTCTGGAACTGCTGATAGTTTCGGGTCAGAACGATTGATGTTGATCTATTTGGGTAACAAAAATCAGCCTGCAGATTTGTTTGTAGATGTTAAACCCAATATGACAACAGCTATGACACAGGAGTTTAAAATGAGCTTCATTTTGTATTCATGCTGTCCAAACCAGCTTTCATTTGGCTCTCACATAGGCAACAATTCTATGAAGGAAGCAATAGAAGTCATAGAATTTCCAGACTTCACTTCTAATATATTCTTTTGATGTTAATAATATTTTTATCTGAATAGAGAATGTACTTTCTGTGTCAGAAAATATATTTCTTAGAAAGATCTAATATTAGAGGTCAAATTTTAAAATACATCTCCCTTTTGTTTCTTTGTGAATATTTTTTTTCCTTCGCTTTTCAGGTGTGTATGTCGGTGTTACCTACGCTGGATTCGCATTTGACAATACAACATGGTTCAACATGACGAGGAGCCTGTGTCAGAGCAATGATGATGGTGAATTTGACTTTTCAATGGTTTAGCAATGCAAATCTCACAGGGAGAAAGATGACATTTAATATACTAAACTTACAGTATTGGGAGGGGGAATTACTTATATATATATGTACACGTAGGGAGAGAGATTTGGGAATATATAGACCTTCTCCGCTTGTGAAACGAAAGTAACAGATTTTTCAAGTCAAGTATAGCCTGAGAACAGTTGTTCTAGCTCTTATAAATTTTATTTAATGACTATGAGAATCCACCAAAAAAAAAAAAAAAAAAAAAAAAAGTTTTGTCTGTGAAAGCAAAGAGGCAGCAAAAGTGAGCTGTGGGGAAATCTGTCACACATAATCAAAACAATAGCCATAATTTACAATGTTAAGTAGAGTTATGAGTATTAGCTCCCAGATGCTGCTTCTAAATGTATTTTGTACGTCTCCTTTGAGAATCAGGACTAAAGATCAGCAAGTAAGGGATTATATTCAATGTTAACTGAATATTCATGTTTTTATCATCTGGCTGTAGTCTGTGGTGGTTGTTTGATTACATCTACATTGCTTGCATGATAGCATCTGAGTCATTGCATGAAGAATATTGTATTCTGTGCATATACACCCAGACTTTGATGCTATGGTTGTACCTGTCATGAAATTTTACATATATTGCTCAGTACAGTCTTTTTGTTTTGATAGGGATTGTTGATCTAAAAGAAATTTGCTTCTCTTTTGAGGCTAGGATGCTATTTAAGGACTATGTGCATGTAAAAACTGAGCAAGAAGGGGATTTTTTGACATAATCTAGGTGGAACAATTCACTCTCAAAGCTTAACAACTGTAGCAAGCACTATTTCAGACATGGATCTTACCATTTTGTGTCAAGCACTTGCAGCTCTTACATGGCAGTGTGATCCAAACTCTGCCTAGGTGACCCCACGTAGGTGGCCTTGACTGTGGGTTACCCTTCAGGCTGGCTCTCTGCATGAACTTTGCCTTGTGTTTTGGGGGGAAACACCCTGGGGAGTTGTGAAAACTCTGGGGTAGACTCGAGCAATGTCAAATTATGGACAGTTCTTCACAGTGTTTGGTTTTTTTCCCTCCCAAGTGTGTGATGGCCTCTCACTTCTGAAGATAGTCTTAACGAATCACCATTTAGTGCTGCTTACCACAGTGGGCTTATACATCAGTGAAGATCTATGCTATCCTACTGGAAAAATCCTAACGGTATGTGAGTTTAAACTTCAAGCAGCTTTTTAAGTCAGTTTTGTGAAAATTTAGCCAAATAGCAAGTGAGAAATTAAAGCTATTTTCTAGAGAGGTATTCTGAAAATATGACTCTGTACATATTGAGAGGCTGAGTGAGCTGGGCCTTTTTTCTCTGGAGAAGAGACGGCTCAGAGGGGATATGATTAATATGTATAAGTTCAGGAAGGGAGAATGCAGGGAGGAAGGGGACAGGCTGTTCTCACTGGTGGCCAGCGATAGGACGAGGGGTAATGGCCACAAGCTGAAGCACAAGAAGTTCCGTCTCCAGGTGAGGAGCAACTTCTTTACTGTTAGGGTGACAGAGCAGTGGAACAGGCTGCCCAGGGAGATTGTGGAGTCTCCTACTCTGGAGGTCTTCAAAACCCGCCTGGATGCCACCCTGTGCCACATGCTCTAGGTGTGCCTGCTTGAGCAGGAAGGTTGGACTAGATGATCTGTAGAGGTCCCTTCCAACCTTAAATATTCTGAAATATTCTGAAATATTCTGAAATACATAGTCAGTTTTCTGCTTTCTTCCTGTGAAAGGTTACATTTTGAAGTCACAGCTAAGAGACTATGAAAATCAAAGTAGTGAATAAGGTCAAGGAACAAATTGCTCATTTTTTAAAAAAAGTTATTCTCTTGTGACATAAATTCTGTACATGAAATAATCATATCATTGAAGTATTTTGAAGAGCGAAACCAGCAATCATTTATTTGTTATTACATATTTATTTTGTTTCTTTTAAGGAGGTATATCTTACAATGGAAATGATGTATCTTTTTGTTAATTTAAAGCTGTTCCAACAGTCAAATTTTCAAAGAGTTTTGTTAATCTGAACTGCTTGAAATCCAGCTAGCTAGGCTGATTAGTTCTTCATTTTGAAGATCTTTCCTTTCAATTATTATTAATTAAGATTTCCTTTCAATTATTAATGTATGTTTCCTTTTATATGGTACGTGTGTCCATTCAAATAGCCCTGTCTTGACTTTTTATTTCCATGACAGATCAATCTGTGCTCAGAACTGATTTTTCTATGCACAGAAAGGACAATTGGTTTTGTGAGTTGGGACACAGGACGTTGCAGATCCTCCCAGTGGGTGTTTATGGGGACTGCTCATGGTGACTGAGGCAGGATTTGGAGCAGAGTTAATGAGGTCACCTGTAGAGGAGTTAAATTATTTGCACTAATAAAACATAGATTTTCCTTCAGGAAAGCCTGCTTACGGTCTTGCCCTCTTCCAGGTTCAGTAGCTGCAACAAAAAAAATTAAGAGTTATTTGGCACCACAGGGTAACACATGCAGCCCTGTGCTTTAGTGGCCTGGTCACAGCCGCTGCGCCTGCCACTTAAACTCACGGTTTGACTTCCACGTGGCTGCACCTGGCGAAAGCAGCTGAGGAGAGAGTCCAGAAAAACCTCAGCCATGCAGAAAGGTGTATTGCATTTCTGTTTCTGGATTTCACTGCCGCATTGTTGAGGAAGTCTTTGCAGTGTATCAGAAAATTTGTAATTTTAGGAAGTCTAACTTTTCTTTTTTGGATTGTCGTGGTGTTGCAAAAGGTTCGGCCTTCACACAAATGTCATCTTGCTGCCGAAGTTCTACCTTTTCTGAAAGTGCGGTGCCAGAAGACTCTCTTCATAGAAAGCCACTAGATTTTATTTTATTTTGTACAGAAGTTGAAAAAAACTGTTTTTTTCCTGATCCTTTACTTAGCTAAAATGGCCATCTATTTCTATTTTTTTTCCCAAATTTTCAAAATGTCAGCCTGAGACATAAAGCCTGCAAGGAGAATTTTACTCCCAGGTAGTTGGTTTAGCAAAATTATGAATTGTCCTGTTGAAAGACTCCATATTGAGCTATCTTAATGACGAACAATACTGCTAGATCTGCCTTTACTGTGACTTCCAGGAAGGCATCTTTCTGGAATTAAAAGACTCTGTGTGAAGTATCTGAATGTTCCCATTTCTCTAAATTATGTATGTGCAGTTTTATATGATGTACAGATATCAGATGTATAATCACAAGTTTTGTGCACAAATATTTCTCTCAAAATATTTAATTCATTTTAACGAATTAGAGGAGCAAGACCATGCCCACAAAATAAGACCTCATTAAAGGATCACATTCTATTGCTGTAGCTAATGCCAATATTGCCATATGATCCAATGATAAAAGAATTTTAGAAAGATAAAAGAAAAAGGACAAGAAAACTTATAAATACACTGGCAGATATCTTTTACTAGCATTACAATTGTGTGCTGTCTGTGCTATTTTTATTCTTCATTCTTTTTTTCCCTAGTTCTATAATGTGACCTTTTGTGGCTTTGAAATGGTAAGAAATCTGGAAATACAGTCTATTTTCAACATTTGTATTTGCAAATCTCTTTAGAACAGTAAATATTTATTTGAAAGTATTTTAACTCTTTGGGATAAAATAGATCACATTTAACATCTTAACATAGAGTCATTTGGGGATAAAATGTTAAAAAAAATGCAGTGCTGGATTAAAAACTGTTAGTGGCAGCTGCTGAATTTGGCTGGCATGTAGCCAGATGATACTCTTATCAGGTATGCATTGGGGTGTGTTTAAGCAGTTTGATCAAGCAGAGTTTTGATTTTCTGGGTAATTAAAGTAGTTTAGTCTCCAGTGGGTGGTATCTCTGTGGTTCTTTTTTTATGTCCAAACATTTCTCTATCTTGATTAGCAGAATAATTCATAATGTTACTTTCTTGGAGGACTTTCACAGTACTGACCAGGCTCAGTCTGGCTTATCATGAAATGAGTCAAGTTCTAGGTGGCCTGGCAACATCCAAATACAATAAATGATTTTCCATGCTTATTGTTGAAAGTAAATTGTAGTGTTATTTGCAGATTTATTTACATGTCAAAGGACGTTTGACTTATTTCTATCTTTTTATTTCCTATAGCATGATTATTTCAGCGCAAATTTATGGTATAATACTCAGTGTCTAGCCAACAGAGAAACCTATGAAGGTAAAATATCAACATTTTAAATTTGCGAGAAAAAGAGGGGGAAAAATCATGAAAATTATAGAATGCTTTGCAAAGTGAATTGAGTTCAACTAACTAGCCTCAGATTTGTGAACGAATACATATTCCACTAAGCTTGCATGGAATTTGGGGAGCAGTCTCCATAGTTCATGTGAATATATTCTTAATTGCCATTTTTTTTTAATTTAGAGCTCTCAAATATCTTTATAATTTTGTCCTTTTTCTAATATTCTTCCGGAACTCATTATGTCAGGCAAGAGGAACAGTAGCCTATGACTGTGACATGTCGGTGCAGCTTGTGGAAAGGCTGTATGGACAAAACCTTGGGCCGCCTCAGTGCCTTTAACCCAGCTCTTTAAAGCAACGAGGTTGCTTTAGATCTTGTCCTGAAGCAGTTACCTGTTAGGCAGTTTGTTGGTAAGACCACCACCTAATGCACAGAATGCAAAGAGCACCTACTGGTACAATCAACCCTGCTAAGTGACCACTGTGATATTGAGAAGAGGATTCTTTCATGTACATTCATGTAAAATGAAGTTACTCAGGTCTTGGAAGAGATTAGTCTATGGACAACTGAATACAGCTTTAAAGAGTATGTGTGTATATACACACACACACACACACACACACACACACACACACACACACACACACATATATATATATATAAGATTTTACAGTAGTGAGGGAATAAAATTTGAAACCCATGTGTGCATTCTTTGGTTCTTAATATTGCTTTGCATATTTATTTGAATGCAAAGCAACTCTTTTGGCTATACAAGTTGGAAACAACATTTGAAAAACCCAGATTGCAAATCTGAAAAGGTGTTATGATGTGTATGGAGATATAGCATATCCAGAGGTTGGTGTGTTCCTGCAGTATAGAGCTAGTTGAAGGAAAGTATTCTTGTCCCAGAATTAGTCTTTTTGAATACACTACCATTTCTTGTTTTATAAAAGGGTAGACTGGGAAAGGACTCAATTCATAACCAGTGTAGAAAAGGGTCTAAGGAATTTCTTACGGTACAAGAAGGAAGTTCACCAGACAGTTAATAGACAGGAGATGTAAAACAAATGAAGGGAAATATTTCAGATTTTTCAGTTTTCAAATATTTCAAATCTTTCAAAATTAAGGAAAACAAATTTATAAATTCCTGTTGAACGGGATGATCTAGAGAAGTCCCTCAACCACAAACATGTAAAGATTCTATAGGATTTTATAGATTATATAGGAGATTATTCTCTACATATCCTAGCTCTGATTGCTTTTCCCTGTGCCCAAATACTAGACTAGATGAACCAATCCCTGCTTTAAATGACTATTATCTTGGATACCAAAATACACGTTTTATGTCTTTAAAATTCTTTTAAATATTTCACTAAATTGAGGAAAATACTGCACAGGCAATAATGTTTGTCCTAAGCTGCCCAGAAATATACCAGCAGGCACATCTATTTTCTTTATGCAGTGCAGCGTCTGTAGATTTAATATTTCTATAAAAATGTATAAGATCAATCAATTAAACTGATATAGACTCTGTTTTAAAATTACTTGCCAAACAATCTGTATTTTTTTAAGAGATAGATTAATGAAGATTTTGTTTATTCTAGAGGATGTTATTAGCGTCACATTCAACAAAGAGAAGTCATGGAGCCTGGTAAGACAATAGGAAATTTGCAATAGCTTCAACAGTATGTTTTATGGCACAAGTTTTGTCTGATGGTTTAATAATTTCAAGATTCCTGTTTTGTAACCATTTCTCTGAGTGTTCTGAACTTTAATATCACTATTCTGTAAATGCTAGTATTCTATCCCAGCATTGGAAATTTAGAATTTCTTTTTAAAATTGTTATTTGATTTTTTTCTTTTTAGTCCAATAACTTCTAGTTCATACTATTCCCTAATAATGAGAGGTAGTTTATGCTGAGAATCTGATTTTAACTTTAGCAAAAGGAATCAGAGTAAATGCAAACAAACTCCCCCTCTATAATGCCAAAATGCAAAATTTAATAACTGCACATTTTCTTTCTTTCAGTTGTCAACCTGCTTTTACAGTTATTCACCTTTCGTTTTTTGGTCAAATTGCCTTCCTCTAAGGTCCTTTGGCAAAAAGAAATTTTCCAAAAGACCGATAGCATTCCTCATGGATTACCAGCAGAATACAGGAGTCAGTATTTACAAGACTCAGGTATGTTATGGAACCAGTGACAGTTTCTCTTGCTTTGCTTATGCATGTTATATTTTTAAGTTAGATTAAATTCATTATTCTTTCTTGTCACTTTACCCTATCTGAACAAAGAAGGCTTCATGGTGTTGGTTAGTAGTTTAGGCAAGACACTTCAGCCCAAGAGATTTTGATGCTGTTCTCTACTCCTTCACTATTCCCCAAGCAAATCACATTGTTTCTTTGTACATCACTTTTCCTACCCATGAACTATGGCAGTTTACAGGACCTGAGGATTTATTCGCTGTGTGAAATGCACTCTGAAGAGATGAGGGGAGGTTTACAGAATGTAGGTGATTCCTGAGCTCATCTTGTATTTCTGCCTGACCAAAATTTTTTTTGTAAAATTTCACACATTTTGGTAACTCTGTTTCAGATGCACTGAAATTGCACAAAAAAAAAAAAGGAATGACGTATTTTTCTCTTTCATTTCTGTGCTAGATCTTTCTTCTAGTCTACCGTATCAAAAATTTTTAAGTGGGCACAATTATTTTGATTAATAGGTTCTTATATTTATCTGGAAATACAAGTAACTTCTCCAAGCTTCCCACAGATTCAGCTAGAGCTCATTTGGTTTAGCTACAACTCCTTTCCCTTCACTTTAGAAACTTTTCATTCTCCAAATATAGGGAAAAAAAATCCATTCTTGTTTATTACAAGTGACTTTGAATGGTTTGGTTTTGACCAGTTAAGAAATACACATTTGAAATCAGATTAATATTTACTGCTTTCTTTCACCAGCATTATACTACTTGCTCTCTCCTGACTTAAAATTCATTACCAGCTTAAGTGCACTGTCTAGCATTCCTTTTTTAGTAGCCTAAATTAGAGTATTATGAAATTATCTTGGTTATCAGTACTTACCATGTTACTTCTCTCCAGAAAAGGGCATTGGTTGCTGTTCATAAGCTAACAAGACGCAGACTGAGTAAGAAAGTAAAATTTCCAATGTTTCAATTTCCAAACAGTGGTTTTATGCCATATGGAATGTTCTTCCACCCAGAGACTCATTTTCTCTATGTTTATGGAAATGAGGTATGTATACAAAGAAAGTAATATTGAAGTTTAGTCTAACATAAATTACTAATTTCGATTGGATTAAATTGTCCAAACCTGTTTTTAGGACTACTTCTGCAAAGTTCTTTCCAATTTCTGTATAATCAGGCTCAAAATCATTAGATTTTCATACATTTTCCAATTAGTGGACTCACTTGTGTTGTAGGGTTTGACTTATGTCTGTCAGATTTAAATTGCTGTGAGACTTTTTGAAATGACTTATTTGTTATTGAGCATTATAACAGTTTTGGATTTTTTTTTTTAAGTAAGGATAGACTTCATTTTAGTTTTCTGGTGAGTACTGAAGAAGCTAATCCATAAACAGCTTTTGATTATGGGGAAATGGTGGGTCAACATAATCAATGAACATTTATTATAAACAAAATTCTGTATTCTGTTGAGTTTGGTCTGTTCACAGTACTTATATGCATGTATATATTGAATAGATTGCATTTTTACATTTGTTGGAATAGACCTGTATTTTTTTCAGAAAATATTACGTAATGAGCAATCTTTGTAGAGGATCTGCCTCTAGTTAAAAGTGGATGATAACTCAGCAGTGACTGTTATTTCTTTCTTAGGTGTGGTTATCCAGTGATGGAGGCAACTCTTTCCACTTATTATTCAGTCTTGAAAAAGAACATATTGTTAAAACAAACACCTGTGTGTACACTCATACAGTTGCATTTGTGAGTGACAAAGGAAGCATTTTCTTTAGTAAGGCAGGTAAGGAATTTAAACTTCTGCAATAAAATGAGGCATGACAACTACATGGCAAGGCTTCTTTGTTAACAACTCATCAGGCACTCCTTGCTAATGTTATTCCACAGTAAAAACCTCGAAGGGTCACAGAAAGCCTCTTAAACTCTAGTGATATTAATACTTAGTAATGTTAATGTTAGTGAGTTCTGAGCGCATTGCTAGCTTAGAGCAGTTAAAGCACAGACAACATTTGTACAAAGAGGTAATGTTGCTTTAGTTGTATAGTTGGAAGAGTGAACCTTGAAAGCACACAGTCGTCTTAGAGTGAAAAGCAGCAGGCTTAGGGCAAAGTATTACACTGATAATACACATAACATACAAAGTCAAACCAGGGAGGTGGAGTATGTGATTGTGTTAAGCAGGAGGAATCGTGCTCCACCAAGTGCTGAGAGGCTATTGAAGGACACAGTGAGCTGGTCAGTCATATACCATATTTTCCTTGCTCATTTCCTGCAGGATGCAGATGGCTGTAATTGAATAGCTCCTCTGCTGTTATCATACAGACCGCATCTTAATAGGCAGACTTGTCATTTCTACTTTTCCAATTGTAGTAGTATGCTATATATAACATAGTAAGATAAAATAAAGATATAATTTAGCTGCTTTCTCACTTGAAAATGATAGCCCCTGTAAGGAGATACCTTTTCCCATGTCACTTTGTGTAACATAACCGTGATTCAGTAATCTAACGACTGCTGTTTTTACTTGAATGTTTTTATACTGGACTTTGCCCTGGAGGAGGAGAAAATGTGACGTTGTTTTTGCCTACTGGAATCCAAATGCAGTTTATTCATTGTTCCTCTAGTATAGGAAGCAACCTGTTAAGGTGGTTATGAGTAGATTTCACCCATGAATGCTTTATAATGTTTACAGATATGTAACATTATACAGATATTATAATATTTATGAATATGTAAACCATGTATGAAAAAGGAAAATCACTAGGAATTGTGCTTCTTCCCCTCACCATCACGGTTCAGGTTCAGCCCTAGGATTCCTAATCCTATAATATGCTGCATGCACATGAAGGCCTCTTTCCTTGTAGAGTATCCACCTCCATTGACCAGTGCAGGATAATGTACATGATATTTTTGAGTATTTTAGGATAGAAAGTTCCATTCTACTTGCTTGTCAATTTATTTTAAAGATATATTTCCCCCATTAAGATACTGTGAGAATGTTTCTTTATATATATGTCTATATATATATCTCAAAGCAAGAGATCAGATTGGAACTGCTGAAACTTGTAATGATCACTTGATCAGCTTAAACAGTATGATTTCTGCCTTTTCCTCACATACATTATCTTATTTTAACTTTTTGCTTGTATTTTTATTTTTTTCAGGCTTGGAAACATATGCCAGGTCTGTGACTTCAACAAAAAATGTTTTCAGTTTATACTGTGACCACCTGGGAGATCTGCATCTAATTAATTTTAATAGCTCAAATATGGATAGACTGAGCATAAGAAAGATAGACGTTTTAACATCAGCAGAGGTCAGCTGTCAAAAGATTTAAATAAGTGTTGCAAAATACCTGTAAAATCTTAAGGAGTAGTTTGTTTCTCACTGTGCACAACAGCAAGAAGATAGAGTTTGTGCAAGAAACAGATTAAAATATGTTTATGCGGTACAGAGAATGCCAGGCTGTAGCACATGTATAGCTAAACATTTATTTTAAGTATATAATCTGAACTATGTTGGAGCTGTTTAAGTGTTCAGGGCAATAGAGAACTCTGAATCCCTTAGTGGCAGTTTGCACTCTGCCACAGACAGAGTGAAGGGAGCTCTATATTTAGAGCCGCTCTGTCGGCTCCGTCCCGGTGGAGCGTGCCTGACCTGGCTGCGGTTGCCCTGCTAAGGTTGCGCCTTGTCCTTTGCTCCTGGAGCAAAGCAGGGCCCCTAGAGCCACTGCAGTGGCATCCATACTGTGTATGAAAAATAAGGATTGTCTTTTCTGATATCTATACTTTTATTTATCCACACCGATATCCACCAGAACTTTTCCAGTCAGTCTCATAAGACCATGGTACAGCTCTTCAGAGTCAGACCTTATCTGTACTTCCCTTAGTATCCTTGGTGACATTCATCATTTTGCTGGTTCAGTTTTGAACAAATGAAACATGAATATGCTGAATGCAAAGAGTATGTGGAACTCTACCAGTAAGCTCCCTCTGACCATTTACCCCTTGTAAGAAGGGTCTCTTCTCTGAAGGACTATCAATTTTTCAATTGCTTATTCATCCATTCTACTTTTCTCTACTACTATGACTACTTCTTTTCTCCAAAGCATTTATAGTGAGCTTCTTGAAAGCCTTTTGGAAATCCAAGTAGCCTGCATCAACGGAACCTCCCCTGTTACAGAAGTCCAGAAATTGAGTCAATCAATTGTGTCGGCTCTTCCTCAGCATTTCTTACTTGCCAGTATGTGCAAGAATTGTGGGTTTTTTTTCTTTCTCTCCGCCTCCCCTTCCTCCGCCTCCCCTTCCACTAGTTTGTTCAGAGTTAGCCTCCGTTTTACTGCTCAGTAGTTCCCTGAAGTTACCCTGATACTGTTTTTACAAACTATTGGCAGTTAGTCAGCCTCCATAGTCTGCTGCTAAGGCACTTTTAAGTGACATGTTATGTATCACAATTAGTAAATCATCTGTTTCTCTCTTGAATCTCCATGAATTCCAGGGTGAAGCCAGCCAGCCAGTAAGCCTGTGCCTGCCCTTCAGTCTCAGCCACATTGCTCCTATTTGAAGAAGCTGCCTCCCAGAAGGTTTCACAGTGGGAATTACCCCAACTTTTCCACAGCTGACATAGCTACCACCAATTCATTTAATTCTGCTGTGGCCCTGTTTTTCCTCTGAGCATTTCTGTAATTTAATTGGTCCTACAAGCTATCTGACAAGTTTCCTGTTCTTGATGTGTTTGAAAAATAATTTTGTACTATTTTTGCTTTTCCTCAGACTTCTTCTGGATTATCTTATGTGTTTATGCACTCAACCAGCCAAAAGTTAGGGCATCATTTAGTATCATCTGCAGTTTTTGAAGGACACCTTTTTCTTCTATAAGCATTTCTCACACACAGTGTTTAAGGAGACCATGGATTTATGTGATGGTCAGGAGCAAGTAAAGAGTTGCTGGAGATTCCCTAAACAGCTATTTCATGAGGCAGTCAGTGACAGAATCTAAACATTTGGTTTTGGTTTCACATCTTGGCGAGACATTTGACCAACAGTCAATGCCAATTAATGGGCTAACAAGTTGCCCATCATTACTATATTCCTTACATTCACAGTCTGCTTGATCACTCCCAGCATGTCCCAGGTGCTCTTACTGTGATGGTCTGACAGTGAGTAACACAATCCTTCTACTGCATTTTTCCTATACAGTCTCTAGATTCTGGAGTTTCTGATGTTACTGGTTGACAGAGACAGCTTAATAATTGGATTTGACTCTAAAATAGTGCCCCTAACTGTGCTGGCACAGCTTGCTTCTCCCTTCATACTTGGTACCTGTTACTGTTCTACTGATAATAACATAATCAGAATATTATACCTGCTACACCAATGTAAGTACTGCCAATCATCATCCAATCATATAATCCTACTATCCTACTATTCCTTTTTCAGGGTAATATAAATCAGTACAGAGTAGTCTAAAAGAATATGTTGATTGCTGCTCAGAGAATTTTTGGCGACAATCACACTGTTCAGCTCATGTAGGTTTTCCTTTGCTCTAGAAATAATTGTAGTATTACAGATGCTTCTGTTTTGAGATCAAATAAAATCATTTCAAAATCATAATTAAATAAGGATAAGATGTCTATCACAAAGAAAATAAACAGCCTAATAATCTTTGTTGATTCCATTTCACAATAGCTTTTAAACTGGATTATGGGGCATCACAGTAAGCTTGTATTATATCGTATTAGATAAAGTGGAACTAAGAAGATGACCATGTTCTTTTCTCTGGTATTTTAGGAGTTAAACAAATCATTTGACAATATACTGGCCCCACAATATATCACAGAACAGAAAATTATATTTTTTGAGTATAAACCAACCAAAAAAAAGAAGAGGCGGCCCAAGAGGTCACCTGTTCGTTTCCTGCATAAAGGTCAAGTTATACAATACCGGTAAGATAATCATAAAATATTAAGACTTAATACATCAGTGCATTTCATTCCTTCACATGCAAGCTAGAAAAAGGGCATTAGCAGAATATATTATAGTTCTGATATACTGTTTTAGAAATCTAGAAATAAATTGCAAAATGTTTTACTAAATGTCAGGTTTCATAGTTTAGTTGCGGAAGTAGAGGTGGCAGCTTTTGACCAATTACTATTTTTTTCACTCTTCAAAAGTAGATTCACTCTTGTAGTTTTGGTTCAAGCAAAGCTTTGCTGAAACGAATGAATTCTCAGAGACTGCTAAAAAGTTTTGGTTTGTCAGGTACTTAAAAGTAAAGTTTAAAAATATTACTTCTTTTGTCTTTTAATGGGTTGCTGGAATGATACAAGAAGCAAATAATCTAGTTAAAGGAACCTCCATTTGAGAGAATCACAGTTAATATGTATTAGAGTCCTGCTGAGTCCCGCGTGTAAGATCCAGCTGTATCTGATTTTCGAATACAACAGTGTAGTATTTATAAAATCCGGTTTTCTTGTGACTTCATACTTTTTTCTTCGTTCCTATGTACTAATTTTATGTGTTGAATGAGCACTTCACTGGTGAAACACTGAAACACTCTTCAATAGACTCTCATAAGGACCAGCAATGGCCCAAGCTTCATTTTCAGCTGACCCTTAAGTGTTTGTGTTATATCAGTATTCAAATTGTGCAAATGAATGTTTAAAGCTCGTTAAAACTGCACGCTAATATGATGGGTTACATTTATGTCAGAGAGAGCTAGTTGATTTGCTGCTGAAAGGAGCAAATAGTAAATAGGTAGGGTAAAACAATCAGGGCCCCAGCGCAGGGCGCTGCTTTAAGGCCATATTCTACATTCAAATGGCTCTTTCTAGTAAAAGATGCCCTTCTGTTACAGACCAATAACGCAGTGCACAAGCCCATTCCCGTGGGCTGCAGAGCAGACTGTTGCAATCACTAGTGCTTACTGATGTGCTCCTGAACTCCCTGTGCCCTTGAGAGCCCCCCTGGGCCTCTATCCTTAAGGGAAACAGAATGGCCATCAAATTGCTTTATTTATTTATTTATTGTTCACAGGCATGACAGAGCTGTCAGGATGCATCTCTCTGTTCTTGTTTTCGGTTTGTTTTATTGTAAATGATGGTAGGCAGAAGGGATGCCCCTTAAATTGAGGTAGGATAACTGAGCTCAGTTTAGTAGAGTAGATGTGAATTGTGGTGAATTCTTCATGTTTATTTACACAATACAAAGAGGTGCCCTTAGAGCCTGTTAAAAATACCTCCTATTTCAGGCCTTGCTTTCCATGAGATGCTGTACTCCTCAGCAACAGGTTTGTAGAGTGTTTCTTCTTCTTCAGAGGCACAAAAAAACAGAAAATTGTTTCTGTTCTTTTTCTAAAACTACTGAAAGGCTCAAGTTGTTAGAAGTAATTTCCTGATTCTGGGGTCTATCTCATACACCGGTAAGAGAATGCAGCAAGCTGTGAACAGCCCTCCACTGAAAATACTTGCTAGTTCACAAGGTTTATGGAGCATCTTATTTGGCTGCCAGCTCTCTGCTCGGCGCTCAGAGTGAGAGGACAAGATCCTTGGATGACTTCTCTAATGACCCCAATAAAGGATGTCCTGTTATAGGAAGCTGAAGTCTATGTGAAGTCTATGCTTGATTATTTTGGTGTCTCTAGAGAAGAGTCCTTCAGAGCAGCAGCACCAGTTACTTCCTTGTATCTGCATCGTACGTGGTCTGCAGTACAAAGCAGGCATTCTGCACAGCTGCTTGGAGTCTCTGCTTTGACTAGACAAGCTCTGAAAGTGAGGACACGATATATTCTGCACAACTTACTGGGTCTGCAAAACTGGTGCCATCAATATTGCAATTTCTGATACCAAAGACTCATAGATTCCTGAGTCCTTTCATTTCCCAGAAGCCTGGAAGAGTTAGACAATCCTTCCCTTGGTGATCTCAAAACTAACAGATGTTACCTACCTCAAAGATTTGAGTCAAATTTTTGACAATTTTGAGTATTGACACAACTTGGTCCAAGGTGAAAAAGTTTCTGTTATCAAACTTAAACATTTCTTTTCTTACTATTACTTAACAGAACCTTTCAGAGGATAGCCAAAGAGAATGAGGAGGATGCAATCCCATACTGCATTTAATGCAATCCTTCATGTATGTGTAAATCTGCAGGCTAAAAGCTTTATGTGTCTCAACACCTCCTCCCCACAATATTTGATATTTCATAAAGTTTACATGTGCACCATAACCTATTATTAACCTCTTCTTTATATTTTTTGAATTCTTAATATTTTTTTAAAGATTTTGTGCCATATTAAAGTAGCAAATTCCCATCTCTATTGTCTGCCCCAAACCACAAAATTCTGAAGAAAGAATTGCTCTGCTAATTTTAGATGTTACAATACAGGAAATTTCTTGCACTCTTCTCTGTATCTACTGACTTATCTAAGGATCAGAGAATTTCAACTTAATTGCCAGCTTGTAGAAAGATCTGCTCCAAGATGGCTCATTTAGAACCCACAAGGCATTTTGATTTCTCTGCAAAAATGCACAGTAAATTCTTATGCTTGTTAGGTATATTCCCATAACATTGAATTTATGGAAGCTGTGCTGTCTGTGTGTGCATGTATGTATGGGTGTATATATCTGTGGCTTAGCTGCTCTGAAGGCTCTCAGTAATTTTGGTGTAGTATCTCAGTGTGAATCTGGTAAAGCTCTGTTTCAGTCACTGAATAACTTGGCTCAGAGCACCTTTTTCTAGTAACTAATTTATGTCAACAGCAGGAGAGTGCATATGGACACGGTTGTGTGAACTCTGTTTACTGAGGGAGAGGTAAGTAATTGCTCTTTGTTTGTTGTTGTTGTTGTTGTTTTTTTTCCAGCAGACAGGCAAAGGGCTCTACAACCGAAGAATCCAAACCTTTCCATTTTCTTTGAAGGATTTTCTTTCAAGTATACTTTCTTCTGTCCCAGTCACTTGATTTCCACATCTGATATTGAGCAGTTCACTTTGACTTTGGAGAACAGTTTCTTTTCAGAATCTGTAGAAATAGCATGAAATGTATGTGCTGTTTACCTGGTGAATTACCCAACACAATAAGGAAAGTTATACTTCTTGTCATTACAGGCCAGTTGGAGCAGGTCTGATAGTTGACGAATTCCCTCTGGGATATTCTCCATATTATTTGTCCGCTGTCATCGTAAATGTTCTTGAGAAATTCCCCATTGAATCTGAAGAAAGCAGTCCCTGCATAAAGCACACATTGACTGTTACCAATGGCTCAGGTGACTATAACGTAACACTTCGCCTTTCACGTCCTGGTAAGTTGCAGATGTAGCTGGTCAAGTATCATAATTCTTTACTTGGTGTACATTCCCTCTTATTTCAAGTCCTGAACTGCAGTCTTGTGTTGAAACACCACTGTACTCTATTTTAAATAAGCACACCACCTTTTCTGAGGGCAAAAGGCTCCACTTGCCATACAAATGCCAGGAACAGCTTAGCTCAAAGGCCATTGCCTTTGGCAGGGAATTAAATACTACTGAACAAGAGGTATTTTACCTTTGTGACAACTAGGAGTAGCTCCCAGATCACAACTTTCAGGAGTCAAAAGATCCTCTATAAGGACCGTGGAGGCAAATTTTTCTTCTTGGCAGCCGAAGTGCCAATGGGTATGCGGAATGCAGATGTTTGTGAGGGTTGGTGGCCATTGGACTCGGGGAGGAAAGGCCGTTTCTTTCCTCCAGAGCAGCAGTAGTAGTTGGCTTGCAGAAGTCCTAGCTGCATCCTGGCACCACAAGTCCCAGCACGCTATGAGCAGCCTGATCCTCTTGTGAGCAGCAAGGAATGCCAGGAGCTGTTAACTTCTCTGAGCCGTAGCTCCTCACTTTCACTTCTCTTGATTCATAGTTGAAGGTTTTAACCTCATAACCTAAGCATTTTCTGCTTATTTCAAGCACTGTATATACACGTAGGTTTCCTTGCCTGTATCTTTAACTAGGTTATAGAATCCGTAAGGTTGGAAGGGACCTATAGAGATCATGCAGTCCGACCCCCCTGCACACACAGGGTCACCTAGAGCACATGGCACAGGGTGGCATCCAAGTGGAAGATCTCCGGAGAAGGAGACTCCACAGCCTTTCTGGGCAGCCCGTTCCAGGGCTCTGTCACCCTCACTGTTAAGAATTTTGTCCTTAAGTTCCTGTGGAACTTTCAGTGCTTCAGTTTGTGCCTGTACTTAAATAAGGTTCTTAAATATTGTTTTCATTTCAGTTGTGGTATGCTAGAAACATAGTTATGCAATCATTTTAGAAATTGCTGTAGTTTATAAAGATGCTGTCCTTTACTAGCTGACTGCTAGCACTCCAAGATTGATTTTCTCCTCTCACAACTAAGTCACATCAAGGGCTTTTGGGGGCAAATTTCACTATAGTGCCATCAACTGCTGGTGCTCTGACCACCTTCAGCAGTGTTGCAGAATGCTTTACACGTGCTGGTGTGGTAGGAGGAGGAAGATCTTTTCACCATCCATCTGCTCCATCTCTCCAGCTGACCTGCCTCTAGTACTGATCACCCAATAGACCGCAAATCAGTTCTGTGATGACTTTAGATCAGGCAGTAATCAGGCAAAAATGCAGGCAAAACTCTGTTATTTCTCTTTTATTTATACTGAATTTAATATGTGTATTAGTTCAACTAAGCATAAAATAGTGATTGGAGTCAAACATTTGATTACAAACATACATTCTTTGTACACAGGAGGCATGAAGTGTACTATTTTTTGGGTGTATGTGTGTGGAAAAGCCACCTCCTGCCACTGCTCAGGCCAAGAAGTTTTTTGTCATTAGTTTTTGCTAGTATTTATTCTGCTCTTCCTTGGCCTTCTGCTCCTTCTGTTGCTTCCTGTGTTGGTTCCCCACTCCTTCCACATCACCCTTACTGCAGTAACACTCCCTTTCAGCCAGTCCTTGTGCTTCAGTTTTCCACGTGGTTTTGTTAGAGGCAGACACCCCTCAGATTTCATCCGTTTCCTAGAGGAGCTCAGACTCTGCATTTCTTTTAATCAGAGCTGGTTGTTATACCCAGCAGTGCCACAAGACTTGTAAAACTCCACTTTAAATATATGGTCTTGATGAGGTTTAAAAAGTCTAATCAGCAGTTTTAAAATAGCGACACAAACTCAGACCTTCTGTTCTCAGACATGGTACAGTTTGCTGACTGGGATCTGTTTGGGTTTTGAGCATCAGGAAAGCCTAAAGCTAAAACTTCTCAGAAATATTAAAAAAAAAAAAAAAAAAAAAAAAAAAAAAAACNAAAAAAAAAAAAAAAAAAAAAAACCACTAGATTTGACTAATCTCTTTTTCAATTTAAATCAAAAGATACCACTTCAGGGAATCACTCTCAGGGTTTCTGCCCTGTCAAGAAGAGCATTTCCACTATAAAGTAGTTAATCTCCCTAAGGCGCCCGCAGCCTGAGTTGTCAAGATCCTCTTCCTGAGACTGTTTCATGTCTATTTATAGCAAAATCCTGATAAAGCTGCTTCAGGGCAGCTGTTGCTCAGGTGCAGCGTCTTATCCTGCCATAAATGTGAGGCAATATGAGGACACTTTCCTCACAGTGAAGGCAGGCACACTTGCACAGGTGGTCCCTCCATAAATGTCCCCACCCACACGTGCCCACCTTGTGTTTTGTGGAAGCTTCTGGGCAGGGGGTGTGTTGTTTCAGGTCTCTAATGCTAAAAGGACCCCAGTCATCCCTTTAATAGCTTATGAAGCTGTTATATCCACCAGTTTCAAAAAGACTCTCTATCTAAACAGTATTTTAACATTTTAAAAAGGTTTGCACTTCCTGATAAATGTAAATTTTTACTGAGAAGATTAGTATTTACTGTCATGCTTTGAAAGCATCCAGAGAAGGGACAAATGTAAGCAGAAAAACACATGTAAAGTGAGGCGGGTTATGAAGTAGTAAGAAAAATAATTTGAATGTGACCAAGAGGACGGTCAGCAAAAACTTCTTGACACCTGAGCTGTTTGCATACTTCCTGCTTCTCTTGACTGAAGAGAAAAGGATGCTATAAGCAACATCCATACCTTTGAAAAGCCAGCTTGCTCTAAGCCTGCACTGTTCTTCCTTCATGGAGTGTGTATCCCCAGTCCTTGAACTCTTAAGGATTGCTCAATTTAAAAAAAAAAAAAAAAATGGGTTTCTTTTTTTGGTACCACAATTTAAAATAGTTTGTTTTGAAAGATTAACCTGTTGTAAATTTCCAAAACAAAAAGCAACTCTGTCACTAGCAGCAAGTTCTTCTATGCTACACTGATTTGGTTGGTTGGTGTAGCTGTTGAAACATAAAATTGAGAGACACAGATGTGGCTTCTGCTGCAGTGCACAAAGCAGAGTTTCAAGTGAATTTTTCAAGAAGTTTAATGCTTAGCTTTGTTTTTGTTAGGTAACGATGGATTTAGAATCACTGATGTGGAGAAGACAGTGGTGATTCCCGGGAGCAGCAGCTTCCTGATCACGGCCATTGTGGACAATGAGACAGCGAAAGCAGAGCCCACCATGCCTGAGAAGGTGCCCTTCGATGTAGGCATTCCATCCAGCCAATGGTTCATGCACAACTTTGGTACTACAAATGGAAAAAAATGGGAGCTGAAGGTAGACACATGCAGATATTCAGTACAACAGAACACTCATACAGCAAGGAATGTCATTAAATACTTGGATCTGGACACAACCTACAATTTCACATTTAGAGTAATTCCTCAATATTCAGGTAAGAGACTTGGCATTTAGTGCTTTGGTAAGTGTGTAATTTGTATGCAGTGTAACCTGGAGTTTCTACTATAATCTCTGTCCTTATTTTCAAACCCTATTTTGTTGAAATTTTATTCTAAATGCTAGTTTTCAGCCAAAAGGAAATTTTATAGGTTTTTTTCTCTTCTTTCCTGCTCAGAAGTAAATTTGCTTTGCTTTGCCTATTATGAAGTCTTTTAAGACTCTTTGAATTTGGTAGTGTGCACACACACACACACACTGTCTTTATTCTTATAACTTAGCAGCAGGATAATTTAAAAGCTGAAACTTGCTGAAACTTATAAACGCTTTAAGTGCATCTGTAATTTTGATTCAGTCTCTCAAAGTTAATTTGGGAAGCAGCACTTTTCCATTGATTTAAATGAGCTGCACATATTACCCTCTTGTTTTCATTGAAGAAGAATGGCTTTTGACAATTCTCAAAAGAAAAACATGTACATAAATATGGCTGATGACATTTCAAGTAAAATGTTTTTTTTTTTTTTCAAAAAAAAGAAGTATTCATTTTCTGTTGTATATATGAACAAATACCTATATGCCCTTTACTCTCAGACCAAACTTTTTAAGTAGCTGGCCTTAATAGATCATTGAATAAATCAGATTAATAGAATAGAAACAAAGAGAGTGTGCATAACAATGAAACTGCTTTAAAAGAAACTTAATATAACATTAAAAGTGAGTGGTTTGACAGCGATGTATGTTAAAAAATGTATTATCAAAGAAAAATATTATCAATACACAGTTTTAGAACATTCTGTGATTTATTACGGTTCTTGATGCTGTGCCTGCTTGCATAGGAAATGATTTTAATTAGAATTTTAATTATGTGAAAAATACTGTGGATTATAGTAACATTTGTCTTGTAAATTATTTCTATTAGTAAAAGTTTGCTTTGGGCAGCTTTTTAAAATGAGATCACCAGAATCACATCTGTCAATACAAACATCTGTCACCCAAACTTGAGAGGGGTAATTCTGCAGTAGTTGTTGTTGTCTAGTTGAAGTTGGAGCTTGCCCTGGTGGAAAATTCACTGAAAATACAAGTATATTTGTGCTGTTCAAATCACAGAGAAAAAACAGCTCCTAGATTTACCATTCCAAACTAGGAGGACAAAACACTGTAACGACACATTTTCTAAAGACTGCAGCATTTATGAATTCAGGTCCATCTGGGAAATTAAAGACCTTTGTGCTCCTAAACTCTAAGACATGTGTGAAAACAGCAACTCATGTACAGAAAAGAGGCCAGCCCCTAACTTGTGCGTCTGGTAGGACCTGAGCAACAGGAGGCAGGGAGGAAGGAGCTCGATGGACAAGCTCCTTAACACAGTGGTGCCCTCTCCTATCACCTATAAATATAATATAAATAATAGAGGCACCAAATCAGCTAATACCAAGGAGCAATTCTGGGATTTATAGTTGATTTTGCTGGGAGCAGCTGACCTGGATGTAAAGTTGGAAGTGTCCCAAAGTTGCACTGGCAAGGGTAAGGATATTGCTAGGGCAGAAACTGGCCGCTGAGATCTGGCATGTGCTGTGTGGAGCACTGCAGGTGGGAAGAAGTTGCCTCTAAGAAAATAACTAAGCCCGAGAACTAGAGAGCTCAAAGCAGTTCTGCGGAGAGAAGATGTTAACAGCAACATTTTGTACAGATTTTAAAGCATGAGGTAAGTGCAGATGGAAAGACTAAAGACAAAAACTTACTGTCTCCAGCTACAGTACAGTAAAGGATAGGTTAGTTGGTGAGCCAAAGAACTGGCAAAGAAACAGTTACCAGTCTTGTAGACGGAAAACAGGAAGAATTATGAGGAAGATTTTCTCCTATTCCTTTCACATACCAAGTGATCCTTTGACTGGCTCTTTGAAAATAAGTTCTGGAGTTCAAATTTATTTTTGTTTTCTTTTGAATTTTCTTTAACTTTTAGAGCATGGAAGAGTGAATGTATGTATTTTTAATTTGCTTGATTTCACAGCCTACCCAATGTTTCAAAAGCGCCTGATAAGCCTCTTCATTGGCAATCCGTCGCTGCTGGAAGTGACTACGAAAGAGTACTGGGATGAAATTGATGGCTACATCCTGCAGTTCTCTGTTCACAACAAATTTAATCAGCAAGTAAGGCAAGACAGGTCATCCTGGCTTTCACAATGGAGTTAGGGAGCTTGCTTTCATTCAGACTAGCTGTAGTAGTAGGAAGGTTATTTTTAGACTCAGAGAATCTGAAAAGCTACAGATTAATTTATATAGTGTAAAAAAAAAAAAGTGGTTTTTTTTTTAAATTGAAATTTCCAGTTTATCTTTGACCAGTCCTTGGATAGAACATTCAATAACGAATATTGTTCAAGAATATATTATGATATGATATGAAACTTCAAGCAACAATATTCTTAATTTTTCATTTTGATTCCTTTTTTTATTACTACTTTTAGTTCTTTTATAGCATCCTGTAAACAGAAAGTTTCTTTTGGAGCTTTCTCATTTTGGAGTTATTTAGTTTATATATAGATATGCATTTGAGATTTACAATTGTAACTGTGCAATAAGCTGAGAACTGTCCCACTCCGACTAGTCATTAGAAAAGGCTGTAAAACAAATTAGTTAAATAATAAATGACTGTCGGGACAGGGAGTTTTCTTCCAAGAATTTTAAATAGGAAATTCCTTATTTCCTCAGTTCCTCACAGTCACCTCACTGACTGAAATGTACTATCATTTCACTCAGTCAAAAGCACAAAAGGTGGCAAATGTGCTACCCATTTTCAGAAAGGACTCCAGGGGGTAATCTGAGGAATGGCAGTGCCCAAAATCTGACTTGCAGGGTGGGAAACTCATTGAAATTATTGTAAAATAGAGTAGACACTAGCACAGAACAAAATATGAGGCAAGAATCAATGTGAACTTTAAAGGAAATCATGTCTGGCATATGTAGCAATGAGAGGAGGTTGAGCTAGTGATTGTAGGAGATTTGGAGTTTAAAAAGCCTTAAGCCAGGTCCTCTTCAAATCCTCTCAAGGAACCTAAGCTATCATGGAACAGGATGGAAGGCTGTCCCTCAAGTAGCAGCTAGATGGGACCAAGAGATAAAAGCAAATGGTCATTATTTTACAAATAACAAAGGAGATGGCTAGTGTGTGTCACAGGATCTCTGTACCTTCTGTACAAGCTTGTCACAAATGACAGGGAAAAGGAAATGACTACAGAACTGGGGGAATTTGGAGAAGGCAGAATTATGCAACAAAGTCACAACTAATGGCAGCAAAAAGTTGCAGAAAGATTTAATCAGTGCAAGGCAATGAGGCAGTAAAATGTCTGGTAAAAAAAATATGATCAACAAAGATTTTTGGAAGAAAACTGCAAAGTAAGGAGCTCTAACTTAGCTGTTACTACTCACAGAGAGAGTTTGGGTTGGCAGCTCCATGGCAAGAGAACCTGAACTGAGTATTACCATTATTCTTCTTATGAAATGAATAGAGAAAAAAAAATAGGAAAGCTGTAGTAGCACTAGATGAAACAAAAGGAGTGAACAGTTACGATGAGAAACACACAACAGGCTCCAAGCAAGTGAAACTGTGTGTTCCTGCTGGGAAAGACATGCGGAAGGCAGACATGGCAGATGTCTGTAGGATCAGTGCAACGAAGAAGGCAGTTCATTGCTTCCCAGAAATGCAGCAGCTGTGTAATAATTTGAGACAGACCAAAGGAAACAGTTTTGTTACATGCCACCTACTTGAAGGGCCAAACTCATTGTCTCAGGATGCTTTAGAAAACAAAAATTATAGGCAGGATTAAAAGTGGATTAGACAAATATATGCAGGATATGCCCATTCTTGCCATTGAAGACAGTGGCCCAAACACTTTAACAACTAACCATCAAAAATAAGGACCACTCTGTATTATCTTGTTTATATTCTTTTACTCACAACTGGTCACTGTACAGATCGCTGGACTAAATGGACTTTAGTCTGACCAGAGGGGCAGTTCCTATGGTCTTGTGACAGGCACTTTTCTTTGAGTGTGTTAGTGTCATGCTGAGGCAACATCGGTTGAGCAATATGAGAAGTTCAGTGTAAAAATAACACCCTTTTCAAAGTATTCTTTCCATTTGTATCTACCATCCCTCACTGCTGCGATAGGCACTGCCAGTAGCTAAAAATACAAGCCCATAAATAACATCAGTGCCAGTTATGTGTCACAGGGATCTGCCTGTGCCATACTTGTCCACATCATTTCCCTTGATCAGTTTTACCAGCTCCTAATCCCCAGGTGCTCTGGTACAAGGTGGCATTGCCACATGCACTGAAAACGTGCAAAATGAGGCTTCATCAGATTAAAGCTGTGACTTCTTCAGAACATCTCACTAAACAACTTGTGCCATAAATCCCTTCCTAACCAAACGAGGATCAATTTAAATGACTTCCTGATTGTTACTGTAGGAGCATAATATAATAAAGGCAGCTTTGAAGTGATATACTGATTAAAGCCAGCCCCTTTCTCTCCTTGAATTGGGTTAGCAAACTTTCTATGTTTGGAAATATATCTATGATATATCTATGTGAAAATGAGCTCTTTACAGCACTCCTCTACATGGTGATGTTTGCTTTGGGAGTGCTAATTTATTTTCACACTGTAAATATCTACAGGGTAAATCTTCAATAGCTGTGGTTATCCCGGAAGCATCCTGTATTTGTCAAACATCAGCATTTATTATAACACTGAAGACTGGCTGCTTGCATGGGAAATCAATTCATTACATTTCTCCAGTTCCAGTGACTCCTGAACTTTGGCTGCAGAAAGCACCAAAGGATGACAATGGTTTTCCTATCCTAAAGGAACTGCCGGTAAGAAAGTTGAGCCACTGTTAGGTGAATGTCAAGGCATTGGTCTGCCAAAGGAAGGGCTTCCTACTTCACACAGGATGTTTATACTTCTTCAAAGTGAAGAAGTGAATGTCAACAACAGCCTGTTTGTCTAGTGGGAAGGCATTGTGTAGGAATAAGTCCATGTGCAAAATCGGCCACTAGATTTGAGGAGGGGGGGAAAAAAAAAAAAAAAGGCATGAAATGATTTGATTTTTTTGAAGTGTGTTAAAACATGCCTGTAGCTATTTAGGTTGAATAAATTACAGTACTACTTTCCATGTAACACCATGAATATTGAAGGCTTTTATTTTTTAGCAGAGTGTTTTGAAAAAGAAGAAATTTCTCTTGGGACCCCTAGGTTCTTTTGCTATGAAAGATCTGAACGGAGATAGCTGGAGGCAAGAGACGGCCCAGTTCCCAATTACGATACCATTCGCTACGCTGCTATTAGAAAAGAACCATTTAATTGTCATTCTCTAAACATCTCCTCTTTAAATAGCTGAACGTTTCATTTGCTACCAAGTATTTTTACTTATGTGAAATGCATAGTCTTGAGTTTAAGCTATTTTAAAACAGCATAATATATGCTGTGTTTAAAACGCAAATGATTAACAGAATTTGTATCTCCTATTAAACTTGCATTTTCGATTTGGTTGCCTAAATAAAATAACTTCATTCTGTGTTTGGATCATGCAAAGGAATATCAAACAGGTGTTCATACGTGTTGCAATATGAACCTTCATGTTGTGTTTATATCTCTGAGTTAAACTTAAGCCAAGCCTATAAAAGTCTTTATTTGTGTAACAGATGCACTGAGCTTCCTGAGCTTTCTGTTATAGGGGACAGAAAGCATTTAATCTTCTTCTCACATAGTTTCTGAGCAGACAAGGGAATAGAGACGGGAGATCATGTGAAAGTCCTCAGTCTTAAGGACTCAGTCAAAAAATCATGGCCAAATACTGAATCACATAATTCATATGAGTAATAAGACATATGTGAGCTCTCTTGTTGCTGCTGAGACGATGTTTAAAAGTGAAAAAAAATCTATTCAAAACAATAATGTGTTTTCGCTGAAGGATCCCTGGGAACAAAAATATTAAATATAGGTATATTCATTGCTTTGTTTTGTGTTCTTTTTTTTTTTTCATCCACATTAATTCTGCTTTATTATCCTAACATTAAGAATGAATTATGAAACATTAACATTAAGAAGAATCCTTTTATTATCCTAACATTAAGCATAGCTTCTTACTCTCTGTTCTACTCAGTGAATGTGTATTTAATCTATGTCCCTCTCTCTTTTGGTGCCTTTATATGCAGGTAAACTACAGACCTCCATCTGTATATGGAATAGGTATTCCAATCAGTGATAACTTCTATAATGCAGACCCCAGCAAGCCAAGAATGAGAAACTATTTTACAGATTCCAAAGTAAGTCTTCTGTAATCATTTCACTACTGCCAAACATATCTTGCAGCTATGATTTTTTTTTACAATCATATATTTTACACACATTAGTGTTTCAGTTTTCTACCACTTGCTTTAAATAATCAGTATTTTGAAAAGCAGACTGTACAGACAGGATATTTCAGTGTTTTCGCTGTAGCCTATTTCCTTTCAATGTAGACCTTTCTGGTTACATACTACCAGGGGATGGAGATATAGATAGATAGATAGATAGATAGATAGATACAGATATACATATATCTTTATAGCAGGCTGTGAAGGATGCTATAAGGGTTTCTGCTGGGATGGTATAAGCTTGTGAATACTATATTAACAGAGGACAGATAATGGGAAAGAATAGCAACTGAAACATAAACCCAGGTAACTTCAGTGTAAACTTTTAAATCCTAGTCATTAATGAGGAAAGGACCCGTGCCAGAGTTTCCACTCTAAATCTATTCTCATCACCACTGCCAGAATTACTGATACGATGTCATGAGTTAAAATAGAAAGGCAAGAGAGGATATCTTTCAACCTAGCACTTCCCCCCTGAAAAGACTGTTGGTAAAATAGGTGGCACAGTGTGCTAGTCATGGGCATTCAGAGATTGTAATACATACAGAGAAAAATAGCTTTTTCATCCAGATTTTCAGGTCAGGACTTCTAAAGAGATTACTGCTTTCTAAATTGATAATCACAAGAAATTAACAGAGAGATGACACTATAGCTACACCAAAAAGTAGTGATAGAAGTTTTGTCTTTATCTCTCTACCCTGAGAAGATACTTTTCTTTTTCTTTTGAAACAATACCTACTTCTCCATGTTCCAGGCTTTTTCCTACACCATCAAAGGTTTTTCAACTTCAAAGATATCCTCCTTACAAACACTTCCTAGCAACTAAGCACAGCTCCACTTTCTGCTTGCCCCAGAAAATGGAAAGGACAATTTGATAGCTTGTCACCATATTTTGAGTCAAAAGAAATAGGACCTTTGACAATTAAATAAGCAGAGCCAAGCACAGGGAATGTCAGGTGGGCAGCTGGGTGATCCAGGCAGGCCTGGCCTTAGGTGCAAGTCTAGAGAGCGGTCTTGTAAGGCAGAGACTCTTGGGGACAGCCTTGCAGCTTCCCAAAGAACCACCCACCCCAGATAACTGCCCTGCCTGACTCTGGCCCTGGTGCTTCTGCCTTGGCCTTTGGTCGCATCTGCCTTTATTCCTGCCTCTGTGCTGCTGAAGGGAAAGGCAGAGCTTCTCTCCTTAGCGGTGAAAAGTGGGAAGCTGGCAACAGAGGTTCGTATTTCCCCTTGCATTTCTTTTTTCCCTGAATTATAACGGTGCTTTAGTTTGAGCAAGAGGAGTTGCATCAGTGCAGTGATGGTCTTTCTGATTTCCAAAAGAGCCTTCTAAGAACAGCAACAAATGCAGTTCACTTCGTTGCCTAATGGAACAGTTTTCCACCGACAAGGGTTTTTGTCAAAGCAAAAAATATTGTCAACAGTTTGAAAGAAAATTACTGAAATTTTAAAAAGTCAGAATTTTGGGGGGTTGTCAGATAAGTGGAAATGATATAGCACAGATGAAATTCTTAAATCTTGATAAAGTTAAGGTTTGCAGGTTGAAAAGCGTTTTTGGAATATCAGCTTCTTTGAAGAATCCCAAGGTATCAGTATTTTTCTTGATTAGAAATGAAGCCCAATTAAAGCACCTTGAAATTTCTTGTGGAACAGAAATGTCAAGATTTTGGCCAAATGTTCAGCATTTGGCTTGTAGCAAATAGCGTATTTATACTTAGCAAATAGCATATTTATATTTTGAATTCTTCTACTCCAAACACAGATAGTTGAATTTATTTATTTGTATCTTCTTATATAAAGTCTTGTTTTTAGAATTCAGGAAAGAAGCTGAGCCCAAATCTTATTTTGTGGCCTCTCCACAGGTTTCTGGATTTTATAAGAAGTGTGCTAACAAGTCATCTAGAGCTGAATGCAACTGTACCTTGGCAGAGAAAATGTCTTCACTTGAAATTTTCTCAGACTGTACAGAGAAGGTAAGAAATAAAATAGAAGCAGGGAAATTATTCTCTTTAAGCTAGATTCAGGGACAAAGCTAGATGCCAAACAGTATTTGAGTTAAAATTGCTCGAAGAAAATTTGCTACAATAAGGGAGACCCTCCAAATTGCCTTTACAAGACTTGCAGGCTTAATGGATGTCTAAAAGAAGCAGAACAGTTTTTCCTTTGAATAAAGCCATGTACCAACAAATGACTTGCTTACATTTCAGGTTTTAAGAATGAGGTATCCAGTTACGAAGCTTCCAATCCATTTCAAACTTAAGTATTCAAATTCCATTAAAAATCTGACCTTTCCTTATTTTGTCACAATTAAGGAAGTCAACCAAAGGGAAAACTGGGAAGTGAGAGGTAAGAATAATGTTCACATTGAAATTATAGAACAATTCTCTCTCCCCTGGGTCCATGGAAAAACTCAGTGATTTCAGTGAAACCAGGAATATAATCATAAGCCTTAAATATCGTTCATATGTTCACGGCCAGAACCCTGATTTCATATGCATCTGCTTTGTGCTAGGCTCAAGGAGTCCTAATCTCTACTGGATGCTGCAATAATCTTAGTATAAAATAATTGCAACCTCAGAAAATATTATCAATGCTGGGAACCAGAATATCATGAAAAAATACCACTGTGCTGACACTTAATGATTCTAAAATAATTAATATTAATAAAACAATAAAAATATTATTTATTTAGGGACATATATTCTAATAGAATATCTAGGTACTGCTAGGAGTTCTCGAAACTAGAGAGACAGAGACAAGGTGGCTGCACCTCATATCCCCAGGTCTAGCCAGCATCGAGGCTGAGCATGTAATCCTGATAGATACACAAACTATGTAAGTGTAGATATTTTATGTATGTATTTATATATATCTGCATGGCAGGCCACAGATATGAGACAGAAAACACCCAGCACTTAGGCAAGCATGAATAGCATGATCTTGGCCCACAGAACCACAGAATGGTTGAGGCTGGAAGGGACCTCCAGAGATCATCTAGTCCAACCCCCTGCTCCAGCAGGGACACGCAGAGCACGGGGCACAGGGCGGCATCCAGGCAGGTTTGGAAGATCTCCAGAGAAGGAGACTCCACAGCCTCCCTGGGCAGCAAGACCTCTGCGTCTGGCTCTTCAGAAAAGGCAATAGAAGTGAGAATCAAGTTGCGTAGGGCCTAACAAATGTGGAGATGAGTCCTAAAACAGGCAGGTTTGATGGTAAAGCAGGGATTCAAAATAAGTGATGGGTACAAGCAGAATGGCGGGTGATGGCATAATCAATGCACAAGTCATTTGGCTGTGCTGAAAGTAAAAAGACAGAAGTTAGAAAGCAGGAGCTTCCATGAGTGAAGGAGGGCAATGACCAGGACAGGATCCATAGTATCCTAGGAGAGAAGATTGCAAGGGCGATAATCCTATTCCATGTGACGTATAAAACATAACAGGAAAGCATAATTTATCATCCCAACTCACAGGGATTATGAGAGGTGAGAGGCGCAGGGGAAAGCAGGAAGAGATCGAGACAGCAGCTGTACAGACTGGAATTAGGCCCGTTTCCCTTTATCTCTGAGTGCCCTCGAGGCCTCTGAAGCCTTCAGGGATCCTTGGGTGATCAGGCTCTAGGACAGCAGTGTCTCCAGCTTCAGTGGGTCCCAACAAATGCCCATTTGCAATTCAGCAGGCAATTCTCCTGGCCCCGTACACATGCGTTAATCTGAAAGACTGTGGTAAAACATATTTGAAATGCTAGAGAATGTCTTGAAATCAGTAAGCCTCAAACATTTACTGAGCATAATGAAAATCTGAAATCCCCATTTGCAACAAATAGAAGTACAGATAAAATCAAGCCCACAAATTTTCCATGTGCTGCTGCAAAAATATGAAGACTGTGTCTAGCACCTCCTGTGCTGTTTACACATTCCATTTGCCACAGGGGAGAGGGTTTAGTTTGTTTATCCAGCTCACCCTCCAGTCCTGGGCTCCCTACAGCATGACCCCACACCGCTTTCTTGGCATCCCAAGCCAGCTTCTGCTCTAAAGAAATGCCCAGGGCTACAGAGAGGTCTCATTCAGCAAGGGCAGGACATATAGCTGCCTGCAAGGAATTTGGACTTGTTGTGTAGCAGGTCTCAGTCTGTTCAGCACTCGTGATGGCAGACCAGATGTGAGTTTAACCTCATGATGACTGAGGTCTGGACCTGGCCTGGCCTATCAGATCTTGTGAAGATTTATTTCATGTATTTGGACAGTCTTTGGCTAGCTCTTGTGCTGTCTTTCAGGGGACATAGTGCTCATAATACATCAGCTCCAAAATAGCCTCCTTCACACACCTCAGCAATCCAGTACAGACACGCCATTTTGTTCTTTTGAAATAATATGCTCTTTAATCTTGTGGGCATAGAAAACATTCATGGAAATAGAACCTCATAAAAAAAATGTATAAAAAAAATCCCTGTTATCCTTTCCTCTGTAACACTCAAGCATGAGCAACTGATCACTGTGTTGGAGACAGGATTCCAAGCAACCCCAAACAACTCTGGCAGTGGTGAACGTGTTCAGGCAGCTCAGGGGTGCTCAGTATCTCATGGAAATGAGTTAGAAGAAAAGGAATGAACTAATTCTCATTCCCTCTCTGTCTGTCGAGAGCCAGAAGTTATACTAGGTGGATTTGGGAATACATCTGGGAAAAGAGAAAAAACATGGAAATATTATTGAATTTTTTTTTTTTTTATTTTACAGGTATCAATGAAACATCAGGCATATTAAAAATAAGATTCCATTTAACTAAAAAACTGAAGACTACCGTGTATAGTCCAGATTCTCTGATCTTAAGCCTATATGTAAGTTAGCATTTCAAATTAAAACATTATGAACAGAAATGGGTAGAAGCTACAGTTCTAGAACTGAACACCATATACTTTTGAGGCAGTTTTGATATTAATGTAAACATCTTTTCTGTGTAAAAGATATGTGCACCCACACATTTATAATTTGGGCCTATTTCTAGCTGGAGTAGATTGGAGTCTTTATGTTGTACACATGCTTCATGTAATCTTTAAAGGTACTGGTCTAAGATAATGAAGATAACTTGCAGAGTTTTTCCATACACAAAGCTTTTGAATTAGTTATTTTTTACATCTTAATAAAAATCTTACCTTTTCTGACTAACCAGTCTATTTTATACATGGTAATCTAGATGTTCCCCCTTAGAAATGTGACTGAGTGTGACTATGTCTGACATTCAGATTTGGGGAAGGATAAGTACACCTTAACTGAATGCCTTGACCAATACTGTTATTTTGAAACCCTTAAAAGGCCTGCCAGGAAACTGCCTTTTCCAAATGCACTGCCTTATAGTTATAGTATAGGCCATACATCATTGGACTCAGCTTCTTTTTTATCTGTTTCTAGCCAGGCTAGAGAGGGAACTGTATTTAGGGCAACCTAATGCTGACCCGCTACCAGATCTAGGAAAATGCACTCAAAAGGAAACCTTTCTTATCATTCAAGGAGAAATCAAATATGTAGATAAAATAGTGATCTACCTTTTGGCTTTTATTGATAGCCTTGCCAGGCTGTCAAGAGCTAAGGGAACAAAGAATGCAAAAAAAGGGGCAACTACCACACAAAATTGTTAGTGAGCTGGTAGAGACCATTTAAATCTTGCTTGATTGCTTTTAAGAACAGTAGAGTTAGGTTCCTTCCAGCTTTACTTTTGCTTGATTTTGTCTTAAAAATTAGGTACTGATTCTCATGGCAGCAGTTGAGAAAAATGTCAAAGTGCTTCTGCTCAGCAAAACCAACATTTTGTTTAAATGTTTTTTTTTTTTTTCCTGGAAACCCAAAAAGTTGATGATAATGATGATGATTTCTTTTAATAGGGATCTGAGCTTTTCCATTTCAAGGTATCAACTGTTCCTGGAGTTTCCCACTGTAACTTATCTGATGAATTTCAGGTACCATAAATAGTCCTTACTTATAATGATCTAATACTTAATAATTTAACATTTAATCATAGCCTTTCATATGAAAAACAAATGAACTGTATCAAAAACTTCACTTGCCCAAGTCCAGCTTGGACTCTTTTATTGAACAGGTACTTAGTCACATATTTGGCCACCTGTAGCATCATTTTTTTTCCCAAATATTGCATTATATTTTTCTAAACACAGTAGGTGGAAGCCTTTTTGACCAAATTCAAACTCAGTCAACAGGAGTCAGCCAGTCATACTGCGCTTATCCCAGCTGCCAGTGTGCACATTAACTTCCAGTTGGTCTCCAGCCCTTTGCCTGCCTGCAAAGAAGTTACTGGTGAAAGGTGCAGCCTTGTGATCCTGCAGAGATTCACAGGCCTGGGCTCCTCAGCAGCACATCTAATTCATTAAGGTGGTATTTATTGATAAAATAGAACACGGAATATGCAGTACTTTCTATCCAGAATGTGCTTTAGAAAGGTTACTGTCATTATCTTATCTTTCTTTTTTCAGTTGGAAATTGATAACACACAAAGACCTTGACTGGAATTTAGGGTTTCAGGCTTCTGCTTTTTATTGAAAAAATAGCCCTTAGCCCAAAATACCTGTAGTCAAGGAAAATACATAAAAGGCAGAGTCAGGTTGAAATATATATAATTCTAGATAAACTTTTTATTTACAAAATATAGCTCCCATGTTGCCATAACACAATTAATATCTACTACCTAAAAGCACCTTTCTTGATATTCCATCACTGAAATTGCTTTCCTGTGGTGCCCATCCAGCTCCTACCTTGCAATTTCTAGCCATGGTTTAAGCAATGACAGAATTTCTGCTGAGCCCAAGGACTGTTTGCTCCAACAGAAAAAGACCATTTTCTTCTACCTCTGTGCTGAGAACAGTTTATTTTGTATTAAAATAATAAATTGGAAGAATTACAACTTTGTTATAGAATTGTAGTAAGAAAACTGAATAATCAATAACAGATATTTTAAACTTTTTCTATTTCAGATTTATGTAGATGAGGCTCCGCTGGCCTTTCCAGGATCGTTTCTCATAAGTGCATTAACAGCTTTATTCATAGGAAGCATTATCTTTGTGGCGTTTCTTGTACAACTGTATCAAGTAAACATATGGGAGGAAGTGAAACGTAAATGTGGACGATTCAACAAAGTGTCACCATCAGAAAGTTCCAGTACTGCTGCTGCCACTTCGGCCTCTGTGGGGGAGCAGTCTTAATTAGCTTAGTTAGGATTCTTTGTTAAAAAGATTTTAGAAAATACGAAGATTTCTTTTCTCACATTATTTGTAGTCAATATTAAGCACAATTAAACAGCTAGAACTAAGGTATACTGCTAGTCTTATGGATTCTTTTATGAGTATTTTCTCAGACAATTGCCTATGAAACTGTTAAAGTGCAAAATAAAGCCTTCATGATACTTAATTTAAACAATTGTGATTTTTATTCATTTATTTAATTGTATTTATTTATTTGTGCTAATTTAGACAATTGTCAGTGCATATTTAATAACTGCTAATTTCTATGAAATTAGAAGGGATGAACTGCAGGGGTGATTACTGAAGTCATGTGCCCTGGCAGTGGCACTGGCTACATCCATTCAGGTTCTGGTGGCAATACCCTTGTGGTGGCTCTGGGGCTGTGCGGTGGCTCTGAGGCCATGTGGTGGCTCTGGGGCCGTGCGGTGGCTCTGAGGCCATGTGGTGGCTCTGGGGCTGTGCGGTGGCTCTGGGGCCGTGTGGTGGCTCTGGGGCTGTGCGGTGGCTCTGAGGCCATGTGGTGGCTCTGGGGCTGTGCGGTGGCTCTGGGGCCGTGCGGTGGCTCTGAGGCCATGCGGTGGCTCTGAGGCTGTGCGGTGGCTCTAGGGCCGTGTGGTGGCTCTAGGGCCATGCAGCGGCTCTGGGGCCATGTGGTGGCTCTAGGGCCATGCGGCGGCTCTGGGGCCGTGCGCTGGCTCTGAGGCCATGCGGTGGCTCTGAGGCCATGCGGTGGCTCTGAGGCCATGTGGTGGCTCTGAGGCCATGTGGTGGCTCTGGGGCTGTGCGGTGGCTCTGGGGCCGTGCGGTGGCTCTGAGGCCATGTGGTGGCTCTGAGGCTGTGCAGTGGCTCTAGGGCCGTGCGGTGGCTCTGAGGCCATGTGGTGGCTCTGGGGCTGTGTGGTGGCTCTGAGGCCGTGCGGTGGCTCTGGGGCTGTGCGGTGGCTCTAGGGCCGTGTGGTGGCTCTAGGGCCATGCAGCGGCTCTGGGGCCATGTGGTGGCTCTCGGGACCATGCGGCGGCTCTGGGGCCGTGCGCTGGCTCTGAGGCCGTGCGCTGGCTCTGGGGTCCTGCGGTGGCTCTGGGGCCACGCGGCAGCTGTGCACCCTGTGGAACCTCAGCTGCGCGGGCCTTGCCATCCACACCGTGCCCCGCTTCCTCCTGCTGCGGCTCCTGGGAACGCCCCGTACCTCCCTGCCCTGGCCACTTATGCACAGGAGATCTCCCACGAGGAGAGCTGCTCAGAGGCCACCTTCATGCCCTACACAGGGCTCTGCTCGCACGTGAGGGCATTTTTACTCCTTAACATCAGGGAACTTGTAGCTAACCCACATGGCAGGCTGCCTAAAGCCTATTTTTTTCCCGTGGTTATGGATGGGCCATTGCCAGGCCCAGTAAACCCTGCATCATCTGGCTTCCTGTCTATAAAGCAGGCTTGGGCAGAGCCCCATGACCGTTTCACCAGCAAGAAACATCTCTTATTTGGCAACTTCTCAACAACCACAGAAGCTGCTTCATGGGTACCGCAACTAGGTGCGCCAAGTATCTGCTGCATCTATGTTTGAAAGTCCACTTTCCTTGAGTGGAGATTGGCCAACTGAAAGTCTGCACAGGCTTTAGGGGAGAATGGAACAAGCTCTACTCAGAAGGGCAGCTAGTACAATCCAGCGCCCTTTTTAGGCCACCAGAGAGAAGTATTTGTGGCACCTGCTTATGCTGTAACTGCTCCTACATACCCATGGCAGAACAAAGCATGTTACTGTCCCCTCTGAAGCAAAGGCCACATGGATGTGCTTCAGGTGTTAAAACCTTTCTGGTGACTGCAGGACGGCATATCCTAACCACCAGGATGGACTTCAGGATCCATGTCACCTTGCAGCACTGTGTGCTGTCCCTTCCTTCAACAAAGGACAAGAAAGACCTATGTTTGTTTTGACCGTGCCACCCATTAGCTGGACCTCTGGCTCCTCAGTTCTTATACTGGAAAATACAGTAAACAACTAATTCTTGCTGACTTTCTTCATGCCATTCAAGATGTTATAAATGCCTACTATATTCTGTCTTAGTCACCTCTACTTCAGGCTCAAGAATCCCATCTTACTTCTTGGTCATCCATTGTGTGGAAGTCATTTCCTGGCTTTTAATCATCCGAGTTAACATTTTATGAATCTCTTCCAGTTTTACTCTGTTCTTCTTGAACTGAACAAATACTGCACTCTCAGCGCAGCTAAATATGATCTCTCAGTTTAAAGGTGCTCTTAGGAAATGAGCAGTATGGAAAATCAGAGTGGGAATGTACAGTCAGGAGCATTTCAGTGTGACTCTTTAGGCACACCCATTCCAACATGATTTGGCATGGTATTTCCAGGTACAAATGACGACAGAAGAACAGTCCTTGATTTCGCATTTTGTCTGCTCCAGCTTGTCCTTGGCCAGAGCAGAGAAGCCATGGGAGGAGGGAAGGCCCTGCCCTCCCCGGCTGCCTACCCTGTCACTGCGGAGCCGACCTGCAGAGCCTCCATGTCAAGTTCTCACCTCTGTTTGGGACTAGGTGTGCAAAATGTAAGAGAGCAGAGCAGACTTAGATAAGCACTAAAGTGATCTCTTGAATTGCTTGGGTGTTCCTGCTATTCACGTTACCTAGTCATAACTTATATCACAGTTGCTCCTGCTCTGTGCAAGTCTTAAATTACTTGCATTTTTAAGGCCACAATTGTCACGAACACTAAAGTGACTCATAAGTTTTAAAACAGAAAGAAATAAGCCCACATTTGAGTTGCTGTCAGTACAATGACTGATCTTAAAATGCTTCTTCAGAAAGCTCATCTAAATTTTCTTTTTCCAGAACATTTTTAAGGTTTTTTGATTTTATCACTTTTGCTTACAAAAGTACTGTTGGGTTTACCTGCTTTCATCCAGGAACTTGGGCATTTCTACCTTAAGCTTTTGACTGGGCCTCAACACAGAAGTTCACACAAGTTTTCCCAGATCCAGTTCAGTCCCAAGGGACTGCTCTAATAGGTGTCGACTACTAACAGCTTGTGTGTATATGGATGCAGGGGAGAGCGAGTGCTTCTCTGTCTGCATCTGTGTACCTCTGTCTTGCTCTGACTCTGACAATGCCCCTTCTCCTCCCATTTGGGTCTTTCCTCCTTTTCATCCAAACACAACTATACATTTCACATTAGCACAACATGGAAACAGCTTCTAGAGTTTCCACTCTTTTCCCAGGATAAGCCTGAGGTAATAAGGGAGTTATTGTAAATAAGAGACTATGGCCCCAGTTATTAATGTGGGGTTTTAAGTAATGGGGTAGATACCTAATGGGGAATAAGTGACAGGATCTTCCCTGCTTTACATCTGGTGGACTTTCAAAGCTTTTAGAAAGGAGAATCTCTTACCTCCTGCCTCTCTATCTTCTACTTTCTCAAGGAAAACCAGCTGCATGGGTCAAAGAGATGCCTGTTGCAGTCTGATTTACAGCTCAAGTACTGGAAACCTTGTACAAGGACAGACAAAAAGATTCATGAGAGCAAAAGCTAGCAATATGTATCTGTCACAAGGAAAGGAATAAAGTATGCAATGAGATCTTACTAACCAATTACAGAAACACAGCAGACATGCACAGTAATAAATGTAACACATACCAGTATGCATTCTGTAGGGGCAGCTAGCATAGTTCAGACAAGATTCCTCTTCTCAGAAAAAGGGGAACTTTGGTATTGAATTAATAAATGACCCAATATGCCCTTTACACCCAACAGCTTCAGCACAGCACTGAAACCCTTCCTGGATTTCTCTAGGAGGATGATGATGAGGCCTACATATTTGGATAAAATGAGGTATTTTCGGAGGCATGCAGGAATTCAAAACAAATGCAGCCTTTGCATGACTACGCAGCTGCACAGATTTCTCAATACGAAGGCCAGGGATTTTCCAGCACTGTGAGAATAAGGCAACAAATGGATTGAAAGAAAAGAGATGCCCTTTCTGTGTAGGGGATCCATACGCACATTACGTAGGAGGAAGAGTCACAGAATTTTAACTGCTGACATATAGAGGTTCAGGTTTGTGGTTCAAGTACAAAAACAGGGGTACTGTTTCTGGGGGATCTGTGGCAGGATGTGAAAACTGAACAGCAGCATCGGAGACATGATTCATAGGGTATGTCTGCAAAATGGTGCATGCAGCAGGAATCTGAGATAATGAAGTGAGCTAGCCCTTGGTCTACAAAAAAAGTACAGTTAGTTAAGGGGGGAGGTGCTTTCTGCCTCATTTCAATTTCTCAAAATCTTTTAGCAATGATGACACCAGAATTCTAAAACATTGCATTAAAACTTATTTAGTCCTGATGTTAAATTCTCACACAGCTTTTTGGCTTACAATACACCCAAAAGGTATACGGCCTTTTAGACAAAGCATCAGGTAAGTCTGTATAGAATTGCTTGTTCACTCCACAGCCCAACTTTTCTCAGAGGTGCCTTAATTTTTTTCCCGTAGGTGTTGTCTTATATTGGGCTATATCCAAATAGTCCCAAATTAAGAAGTCTTAAGTCAGAGTACAACCAGGAGAGCCTTATCTGACCTCCCTGCCAATCCCTCTGGATGTCTGCGCTGCTCAACCACCAGCTCTTCAATCTGAGTTTATAGCTCAGAGTTCTAAGGTAAAGTGTCATTGTTTGCCTTAAAAATGCTGTTACAATATGGGAGGTGCCTCATGAGCTCCCAGACTTTTATACAGCCAATGTAAGACAGAAGCAGCTGCCTGTAACCTTTGCAGATGTCCCAGGCTAAGCCAGCCCCCCACGTCAGTCAGAGCTTGCAGTAAGCAAACCAGGCTGCTCCTGACCACTCTGTCCTCAGCAATATTTATACCTCTGCCCATCTCTCTCCGTCATATACAATTTCTTATTCAGAGACTTTATACTGACTTTCTAACTCTCACTATAAATCCTGAACATCATCAATGCTGTTCTTGCTCTTGAATTCTGCACAATTATCTGGAGTGTCCTCCACTGAACAATAATTTCTTTGAGATAGTTTGGTCACCCTGCACCCCAGCCTCTTTGGGGAGAGCACACAGTGCCAGCTTTCCAGACAGAGACCTGGAATTATCCAAGTATTTTATATCTGCACCATTATCCCTGCAACTTTGTTATCTAACAAGATACTAAAGTTTGAAAGTCCTTTCTTCCCCCACAAAGCCACACCAACTGCTATCGCCTTATTCTAATTCTTTATTGTATGTCGGTATTTATTGTCAGCTAAATCTTATCTTGTCCTGTTTTAATTCCTTCAAAGCGCTATTCTTCATGTCTTGCAGAATTTCCACAATACACTCAGCTGCAAAAAATTTAGCATGTTTTCATACCTCCTGAGATCACATATGCAAACTGCCCTAGGACTCCCAAGTTCAAGATTTTTAGGACTCGTGTATTTTAAAATGTTTATCTCTGAGATAAGTTGTTTAGTAGCCTTTAGTAATGAGCAGGAAGGCACTTAGTCATCTTCACATGATATAAACATACCACACATTCTTTCCAAGGATAGAAAAAAAAAAAAAACAGTTCTACTTTTTCTATCAATGTCAAAAAAGCAATATAATAGGCCTGAGATACTGGTAAGAATTAGAAAACCTGAGCTGTTCCTGAAACAACCAACCATGCACATTCTGATGTCCTCAACCATTTTTCCATACTTTGTGGCTTTATTTGCACTGATTGCTATTATTTGCCTTTTTTTTCTGCTTGTTGCATGTATTTATTTAACTGCTGCATTCACTTCTCACTTCTAGAAATGCATTTTTCTAGATTTGCCATCTTTCTTAATGATAAAATCCTGACTTATGTCTTGCTTAATTTCTTTTCAGACACTCCTACTTTGATAAGTAGATTTTTCTACAACTTTCTTTGGGGGGACATAAATCTTCTATATGTAGTCAGTTCCCTGTGCGTATATGTAGAATATGAATTTTAACATTATTTTCACATACTGAACATAGCCATATCAAAATTAGGCAAGCACAGGCTTTTAGTAACTATTTCATCTTTGTCATAATCAAGTCTGAAATTGTTAATTTCTCTAATATGTTTTTTTTTCTTTTCTTTTGGCTGGAAAATCATTGCCTATGTTCCTAGGAGCTCTAATAACTCTTATGCTTTGGTGTGTAGCTTCTAGATATATGACTGGGGTTCCTCCTAACAGTGTAATTTTCTGTCCTCAAGTTGGGAGCAGATATTGAAGAAAAGTCATCCTGTTCATTAGTTTGGACAGTTGTGAAGGAGGTCCTTGTCAGCAAAGCTTTTCTAGGCTTTATTCATTAGTATATTGATCCTTATTCATTATGGACATACCAAGTTTTAAACCATGTTCAGTACTCCACTTCCTTATTTATTACTCAGTTCCTGGTGAGCCAAAACCACTGCCAGGGCTACCTGCAGGAACTAAGCGAGCCTAACCTTTCTGCTCAGTTACGGGGACCTCTCAAACTGAGAGAATCTCTGAAGATAATTCCTTGGGGACACACTCTTCATACCTCTGGAAATGGAGAGAAGGAATGAAATGGCAAGTTTTGTCTTCCAAACCATGGCTCTGAGAAATGTAATGGAGTGTCATCTTCTTTGGTATCCGCTTTCCATCACAGGAGGAGGCCCTCAGTGCCCAACCCTGCTTCTGGCCTCACCAGGGTGGGTACTGTGAGAACTGGGATAAAACAGGGTCAAGTTTTGTGATGCTCCTGTGAGACCGAGCATTTTTCAGACTGATATTAAAATAATTTAAAGGCCATTAAGAAAAGCTGCAGCCAAACTGTGCATGAAGCTAACTTTCAATGTGAACTAAAATCTGGTTAAACTCTTTCTGAATTCACAAACAAAATGAGATAAAACTAACCAAAACCACAGTGAACTGTATTGTTACTCCCACGGCCACAGTCTGTAAATGAGCACAACTGTCCCGCTGAGGTTCCTCTAGGTGACATTGGCCAAGAAGGCACCTCCAGACGGGACCAAGAGGGGCCCCTGAACCAGGCGCTTGTCCCCTCAGGGCCGTCACAGACCCAGGCCCGCGCTCCCAGGAAACCATGTCCTTCCAAGGCATTAACGACACGGGCCAAGGACACCGCCCCGAGGACAGTGGCGTGCGGTGGCCGTTCAGCTCCGCCGTCCACGCGTGGCCAACGCGATGGAAGGTGTTTGTAGCAATCCCCAGCCGAGGGACAGGCAGCCAGACCGCAGAGCAGAGGCTCCGGTGGGAGGCCGGTGCTGAGCAATCTGCAAAGCGGCTGTGCAGCGGTCCCTGCCTTCCCAGCGGCACAGGTCCAATATGAAGATGGTATAAAAGAATAAAAACCATATGTAAGAGGCAAGAGGGCAGGCTGGGCGCTTCCTCATGGCATGACATTATCTCTGGGGTGAACTTCGTAGTTTGTGGTGTTCGCCCAGTCGGCCGCAGCAGAACTCGCTTTGATAAACAAATATCAAACACGTTGATAAATGAATTGATCGAGGTGTATAAACGGCAGCGAGCCCCCACATACCAAGCATGCCTGGGGCACCCCCAGACACGGGCTCATCGGGGTGGTGACATGTCTGTGGGGTCCAAGACACACTGATGTTGCTGTGTGGGTCTGTTTCCGCGTGGGTTTTGTTGTCTTTGTGTGTTTTTTGTTTGTTTGTTTTTAATTTTGATGCCCCTCGCAAGGGAAAGGAGTCAAACACGCGCTAAGGTGCTGGCAGCAGTGGCGCAGGCGGGCACGCAGCAGCTCCTCTTTGGGACTACTGGAGCTGAGAGGCACCCCCAAACGCTGTTTAACTTTGGGGTCACTCTGCAGTGTGCCCAAGGAAAAAAAAAACACACAATTAAAAGAAAAATGCGGATGGGCTGAGCCGGTTGCGCACAACAGAACAGACACGCGGGGTCGCCACGCGTGGCCTTGTGTCCCCCCCACGCGGGGCCGCTGTCCCTTTAAGCGCAGCCCGGCGGCCCGTGCCCCGCTGGCTGGGAGACCCCGCGCCTCCAGTGAGAGGTGAGAGCAAGATGGCGGCCGCGCAGTGAGTGAGGCGGAGACGGAGGCGCTGGGACCGGGCTGGACGGGCCGCGCCGCCCGCCCGCCCCCTCGCCAGGGCTCCGCGCCCGAGCGGCGGCCCGAGCGCGCAGAGCAGCACCGGGAGCGCGGCCGCGCCGCGGGCGGGCGAGCGATCGAGCCGCCGCCACAGCCCCGGCAGCAGCGGGAGGAGGAGGAGGAGGAGGAGGAAGAAGAACATGGCGGCGGCGGCGGGCAGGGAGTGATCGGCCGCCCGCGACGGGAGCCCATGGGGGCGTCGCGGCGCTGAGCCCGGCCGCGCGCTTCGCCCCGCCGCGG
>NW_020454183.1:1758368-1896448 GCF_003342845.1 Nothoprocta perdicaria
CAGGGCCCCGGGGCCTGCGCGGCCGCCGCACAATAGAGCCGAGCGCGGGCCGGGCGAGCGGCCGCGCCGAGCCCCTCGTCCGGCAGCCCGGGCCGCCCGCCCGAGCCCGGCAGCCCCCTCCTTGAGCCGCCTCTGCTCCCGGAGCCCCCGGCTCAGCCCGGCCTCGCCTGGTCGCTTTTTGTGCAGCGCGGAGCCGTCCCCGGAGCCGCTCGCCCCTCCTGCAGCCCCCCGAGTCGTCGCCGCCCGTGATGCCAAACCCGCTGGGGCCCTGAAGAGCAGCAAGAGGAGCCCGCCTGGGTGCCCGTGTGGGGCTGCTGCCCTCCTCCCTGCTCCCCTCCTTCGAGGGGGGCCGAGCCCCCCGCCGGCCTCCCGCTCGCTCGGGCCTAGCGAGGCGCGGCGGTGGCGGCCGCGGCGCGGCGGGCGGCAGCATGACGGACACGCGGCGGCGCGTGAAGGTCTACACGCTCAACGAGGACCGCCAGTGGGACGACCGGGGCACGGGGCATGTGTCCTCCTGCTACGTGGAGAGGCTGAAGGGCATGTCCCTGCTCGTCAGGGCAGAGAGCGATGGTAAGCGTGTGCGCGGGAAGGTGGCCGAGCCTCTCCTCCCACACAAGGAGGGGAGCTGGCGTTGGCTTTGTTGTCTCTTGCCTTAACGTTTTTGCTGCACGGCTAAAACATAATTCCTCAAAGCGAGGAGGCATCAGCCGTGGTTTGTGCTTGTTAGACCGGGAGAAAGAACTGGAAGATTGCCATCAAGTGCAAGCACTGTAGTAGAGGCACTTACTTGGCTCATAGCAAATACACAGGGCTGCATAACAAATATATTTGAGTCCCCTTGTGAGTCTTGTGCAAGATTTAGTGTCATTAGAGACCAAATCCGCTCTAGGCCCAAAACTGATCATCGTGAGTGCTGCCTTAGATGTTTCTGGAAGCAGTTCCCTCGTGAAAGGAGTTGCTTAAAACTTTGACCACTTCTAGAGTGATTGAAGAAAAAAGTCACTGGGTAGTTGTAAGGCTAAAATTTTTTTTCCCCTTATTTTCTTTATTAGTAAGATTATGCAGGAGACTTAACAGCTAACAATAATTATCAGTGTGCCGCTGTAGTAGTAAAGACAATACAATGGACAGAACAGTGTTTTTATGATTTTTTTTCCCCTTGAGATAGTATTTCTCAGTCCTTCAGTTTTGGATCTGCTTGTAAACAGACTTCAAATGATGCATTAGCAACTTCACATTTTTTACAAATTCTACTACTGTTTCAGTAGCAGTAGTGTCTTCCCCTGTGGCTACATGTTTAGACTAGTCTTGATTATTGGATGAATGAGATCTTGACTGCTGTGGTCGGAAGGGATTTTAAAGAATAAATCGTGCAATACCTTGTGTGTAAAGCCTGTCAACACATGACTACTACTCCATTAAATGTATAACCACTCTATTTACTGTATTACAGCTGTGAACCGTGGCTTGTTCCTGGCCATAAAACTCTTAATATTTTTATTTGGCCTTTTCATTATAGAAAGTGGGACATAAAGCAGCTCTAAAATCATTAATTCTCGCTATCTGAGAAAGTTCTGTCAAACTCTTCTGCAGTTTCTGTAGCGAAGGGATCGTGAGCTTATACAGAGGAACTGAATTTGCATCTGAGCAGGATTTTGATAATTGAGCTTCTTATGAGCTTGAATCTCAGGATTTTGTAGTTTGTTAATTACTTGAAACCCTAGCTGTGTTTGTTTTTTTTAATTGTGTTTAGTAAATAAGTTGTGTTTTTTATCTTGGTTTAACTAACTTTCTAGTATAAGAGAAAACGCTCAAAATGGAAGTAGACTTAATTTCAACTTGAATGAGGGAGGTTAAAAGAGGAGGACGGTTGTCACTAAACTTTTAAGCTAATCCTGTTTTTCAGTATATTTTGCTGTAGAGATAGTCTTGTTGTCTGCATGACTGCTGTGCTCAGGGGACTTTTTTTTTAGCAAATGTTTAAAAACTGTTGTGTTCTATTTTTAAACCCTAACCAAGTTTTCAACTTGAACGTAAGAAAGCAGAAGTACTGCAGTCAGCAACTCAATTTGCAAGAAATTGCCCGTTCCATTCAAACAAAAATGTGGGTTTAGTCACAAAAAGGGGTGTGTGTGTGTGTATATATGTATACACACACAAACATACAATGTGTGTGTGTATATGTAGACATACATATATATATACACTTATATATATATATATATATAAAGGTGCAAGTGATCTCAGAACAAACCTGAACTTGTTACTTTGTGTTGCACAGATCAAACGCTCTAAAATAATGCAGCCAATGGTGCTCTGACTTAGTAACAGCAGCTAATGCACCAAAAGTGTACTTAGTCCTTTAGCCTTTTTTCAACAGCATGTGCTTCTTCAACAGTATTGAACAGTTTATAGAGCTAAAGTTCTTGATTTTGTAGGTAGTATTGGACCTGAGGAAATGTGCACTCTTAATAAGCATAGCTTTTCAAACTGGCTTTTATAAATGTTATCTGTGATTTTTATTTCATTTACTTCATGTTAATTGTTTTGCAAGCTGATTTTGAAGGCATGTGTGGTCATCTTACAAATGTAGGCAAATGATTTGGAAAAAAAAAAGACTTGTGTTTTAGATGTTATGCAATTTGTTTTGTTCTGTAGCTCTTTTATTTCACCCAAATGAAATAGTTGACTATCATTTTCTGAGTTATCAAAGCACTCTAGCGCTGGGAACCTGAGCGCTATATCACTTACTTCCATGTTCTCATTTGATTGTTAGGTTGTTCTTTGTCAGTTACTCCTCTTTCCACAGCAGCAGTTCTTCCTTCCTCCTTTTCTAAGCTAGTTTTTCCTCACGTTTGACCTGAGATCCATGCTGTGCTTACTGGCCTGTTGTTGATTTACTCCAGGAAGCGGACTGAAAACTTAGGGACTGCCTAGAGCTCAGAGCTCTTGGTCTCTGAGTGCAGGAAGTGGTGGGGGATGTCAGAAACACTTCTCCTTGGAGTCTTGGAAATTCCCCTCCTGCTGAAGGGCTGCCTCAGCTGGGCACAGCAGCAGCAGAAGTGTTGCAGTTTGTTTGTCTTTCTGTGTGCACTTGCATGTAGTTCTGCCTTTTTTAATCACCAGGCTGTAACTTGCTGCTGTGCAGTGGCTGCTTTGCAAGCAGCCAAGTTTATATGACAGGGTTGGGGTGTTTAGATAAGGGAGCTGGAGTGACTTTCTGCAAGTCCAAGGTAAGTTAGTGTGATTGAGAGCAATTAAAAAAAAAAAAAAAAAGGCGCTTTTCACTCTGTTGTTACATGTAGGTGGTTGTTGTTGCTGGTGGAGTTGTTTGTTTGCTTTAACACATGCTTAAAATGAAAGAATTTAGAGCCAGCAAGTGATTTGTGTTCCTATCTGGTATGCTTTTAATGCTCCCTGCACTAAGCTTTGAGTCATTGCAAGGAATTTGGACTGATCTGCTATCAAAGAAAAATATCTTTAAAACTGTTTTCAGTTCAGATACATTATGCTTTGAAGCAGAGGGACTTGCATTTTCTACACTTAAATGGGTTTTTTTTGTAATGCAAAGATTTTCAAGGATATCCATGTGTTTTCCAGTTGCAGTGTGTTCTACTGGCTGAAGTGCCGTTGTGAACTTTTCTTCCTTACAAATGACTGACTTCTGTGTGAGTTTTGTATCATCAGGAGCTTTGATTTCCTGTCTTTTTCACATAGTATTTTAGACTGCTCTGCCTTGTCTCATTCTCAAAACCACTTTGTGCTTTTATATTTTTCCTGCCTGTTTTCACATTGTTTTGTTTTTCTTCAAAGAATGGCTGAATTGGCCCCTAAAATAAACTTTTTTTTTTGTGCAGCTAACTTATTTGTTAAAAGTTTAAGTCTTCAAATAAAGTCTTCCTACTAAACTTCTTGACAGGCCAAAATTGATCTTCCTGATCGGAGGCCCTGCCACCTAGTCAGCTGAGGCAATATCTAGTCACTGCTGTTGAGAAGTCCTGGTTTGTCCCTTTTAACACCTTTATTTTAGTGACTTCTCTGACACTTCTGTGTTGGGTGGTGTCTATCCTGTTGTTTCTTCAAGCTTGGTATTAGTAATGCTGCAACAGTGGTGGAAGAATTGCCAGAATTTGGTTTAGGTTGGTTTTCCCTTGCTCAGACTCCCAAGGATTATTTCTTTTTTTAAGAAGAGCTAAACATTACATAGAAGCTGTTGATAGGTGCCTGGAAGTGTCATGGTTTTCCTGGATTTTTTTTTTTTTTTTTTTTAAAGTAGCCTGATGGTATTAAAGCCTAAGTGTGACCCCATGCTGGAGTGTGACAAGGACTTCCTTGGGGAGCTCCTCGAGGAAGCAGCTGAACTGGCAAGCAGGAGACTGTTGAACAAATCTTTGATGGAAACACATAAGACTTTAAAAGAATTATGGACCAAGAAAAAAAATACAGGAAAGGACACCTCTTCATTAAACCCGTGTCCGTTTCTTGCAAAACCATTCTCTTGAATCGAAGGTTTGATTTTAAGCATGAGAAATGTCTACTCTGATGGGAAGTGAGAAGTAAACTATAGATTTTTTCTTTTTCCCCTTTTCAGGAAACATTAATTTGAGGTTGTAGTTTGGGAAATAACTAGATCTGCATATTTCTTCAGCTTATTAAAAATGAAGCTTGAGTGTAGGTGGATTTGGGATTTTATGTGATTTTTGAATAGAGCCAAGGAAGATGAAATTCTGTTGTGTATTTTTATAAAGGCTACATAATCTTAATGTGTTCTAGGACAGTACTAAGAGACAAAATAAGAATATAGAAAACATTTCACATGCACAGTTGTTCGTGATGAAAGAAAAAATATCTTGATTTGTTTGTATTCAGAAATCAATGCTAATCATGACTACGAGTGGCTAAGAGCTTTATTTGTGGTATATTACATATCTGTAACGTTTTTGTAAGGAGCATATTTGTGTTACATCTGTTACTGTTGCCCGGTTCCTAGAAGCGTGTAACAGCAACTCAGGACTAGTTCTTGCCACAAAAGGTCCTGCTCCTGTAAAGTCTGCTGTATGAAAGTAAACTCACTGGGCTAACTACTAGAGCAGTCACCGATTTCTAGTAACAGTCTGAGTTGTTGAACCCTTGGTGGGGGACAAGCTCTGCACAAATGGAGTATCAGCTTGTTAATGGGGCAGCTCAGCATTACAGAGCTCTGTTTATATTTTGGTGGATTTCTCTCTCTCTGAATTCCTGCTGTCTTGTAGTTATTGTCCTGAATGGTTAGGAATACATTGACTCATGTGGTAGTAGGAAGCAACTCAAGCCTAAGAAGGTTTTATTTGACTTTACTGCAGACATCAGATTCAGAAGGGAAGAACTGACCTTTTAAGTCTAATAAAGATGTCAGCCTCTAGTTTCTGCTTCTAGATTAGAAGATGTATGGTCCATATACTCTCTGTGTTTGGATGTTTTACATTTTTTAATACTGTATGTCAGATATGGCATTCAAGTTTTGTGATATTTTGCTAATTTCTTGTTTAAGAATTTCCAAGTCTGTAGATCTTTGTTCAGTAGTTAAATTACATAATGTTGAAATTATCAGTTGTTTTTAATTTTTATGAGGTACTGTTCTATACTTACCGCTATTAAATATTTCTGAATAGTAAAGACTTTATAGAAGCTAGGCAGCAGATTTAATAGCACTAAATTACACTGTGAACTTCATATAGGTGAGGCTACTGTTTTGAAAGTGAAAGTAGTAAATTGCTTATGGCCTGTAAATGATAGTTAGAAAGGGGAATATTGTTTCTAGAAGACCACTCGGCAACTTGGAAACCATGGCATAAGAACCATAGTGCGTTGGCCTCATCAACAAAGCTTAGTTTAGGAGTTCTCACTCCCTGGCCTTCTGCAGTCCTATTCTGTAGTTGATTATTTTATTTTAGTTAAGCTATCACACAATTCAGCTGTCAGCAACGCAGTTACTTGCAGTTACTTGCTTAAGTGATGTAGATTGAAAAAAGTAAAAACTAAAAAAATGAAGCAAGAGTATGTGTTTGGGGGGATTTTTTTGGGGGGGGAGCGAGTCTATATAAGATTTTTGTTGCTGGCTTATATCAGAGTTTGTAATATCAGAGTTTGTAAACAGCTCTGCTGGCAAGAGCAGCAGTGAGACAGAGTGGTAGCTTCTCAAGCCAGCTTCGCTACTGAAGGCTGCCTTTGGTAAAGAACAGACTTAGGGATTAGGAAGAAGCAGGCATCACAGGTTAGTTGCTGTTTACAAATGCATGAATTAGATCTTTTACAATTGTATTTGCATTGTAAGCTGTTTAATATTAAAACCCTTAAAAATTCTCAGTTCATGAAGTAATAGCTTTTTTTTTACCCTATGGGGAGAGAAATGTATTGATATTTGTGTTTCTTCAGTGATGTGCTCTTTCACCAAGTGAAGCACTGTGGTCTGAATCTTAATCCTTTTTCTCCCTCTCCTCCCCACAGACTACCATGTCCTGTTAGTCATTTTTCAGGAAGGGATGTGTAGGTCATGAGATCGTGTATGATGACATACAGTAAGCAGACTTAGGTATGGGAAGTTTTAGATGTGGATTTCATAACGTCTGTACTGTTAAGGAATTAAAAACGTTATTCATAATCAGTTCAGCAGGGTGATTCTGCTGTGGCATTTGGAATTACAATTTTCAGTTCCAAATATGATTTTTAAATCTAAAAAATATTTTTTGTCAAGCCTTTGAATTTTCAGGCCTTTCTACTCGAGAAGTTCAAAAAATTTAATTTTTCTTTAATGCACAAATTGCCAAAGAATTTAAGACCACATTTAAGCGCAGTTAATTTGTCAGATGCTCTGATAAGTACAAGACAACTTTAAAAACCATAGTTACAAAATCAAGAAACTAAGAATTTGTACTTAACAAGTAAGTTTAAACAAATAGAAAAACATTTCTTTAAAGGATACTTCCAGTCTTATCTTTTCAACTGTATAAGTTAATTTATCATTTTTTTCTCATAAATTTTGAGTGGAACTCTGCAGAGGCAAACGTTGAAGTTGCAGCGGTCAGGGTCCCAGTCATGTACTGGTGTTTGTGCAGCTGAGCAGTGAGCTTGGGTAAGAGGAGTGATCTGCCCTAAAATAAAAACAATTTTAAATGTGTGTGGGTGTTTTTTTTTTTCTTTTTTTGCTAGCTCAACTCTAAATATGTATCAACACAAAGGGCTTACACAAAGGGATGGGCTTACACAAAGGGATAAGGAAGGTGAAGAAGAGAGTTGGGAAGGAAATTGATGTAGTGATTTTTGAATTTCTGTAAACTGCTGTGAAACCACATTTCCTCCGTTCTTCATGTCTAAAGTTTTTGGTGTTTGCAGTCATAGTGATTGCCACAATCAGCATTAGTTTTTTGATGTGCTTTTTAATAAGCTAAATATGTGTTTTTAGCTTACATTTGAGCCGTAGTTGGCAAGTTTTAAACAAAACAGTAAGTGCCCTACAGAAGGTATTTGTGGGATTAATGGTGATTAATCTGTTTGCTGGTGTTCATTAATCGCCATCCGTAATGGTGACTTGCTAATCTGTTCAGTTCTAACCATTTCTTATTGAAAAATGATCTACTAAGAACAACAGGTTAAAAATTCAGTCTCCAAAATATTTTTAAATATTTTTTGCTATGTGAGTAGTAATTTTGAGGAAAAATGAAAAATATGGGTTTTGTTCTGTGTGTTTTGCAGAGGAAAATTATTTTAATAATTGAGGAATTAATTACCAGAATATTTATGTTGGGATATGTAACTGTAGTACAAATGTAAATAAATGGATTTTTTTCTTCTAGGTTCTCTTCTTTTGGAGTCAAAAATTAACCCAAACACTGCGTATCAGAAACAACAGGTAAATATACTTTTTTTTCCACACATTTTTAAAAGCACATTCTTCAGAAATATTGTCATTTTTTACTGCCTCTTTTTGCAAATTATCTTTTAGACTCTTGTACGAGGAGGCAAAAGATGATGGTGTTGTGAGGTTTTTGTGTTTCTCTCGATATCTGTGTGATTTCACTGCTTTCTTTGTAAAATGATCTATCCTACTCGTGCTTCTGTCTTACACAGCTCAAGAAATGCTGTGGGAGAGACGGGCAGTGCAGAGCTGCAAAAATCACAAATTATTTGAGGTTTCTACAGATCACAGTAACTGAAACAATATAATTGGATTTTTCTTATTTCCATATCAATTATTATAGTGTATTTTTATTGAAAAGAGAGGATTAGATGTCTTTAAAGCTTTTTATGTCTTTATCTTTGCTTGACTTTTAGTTGGAAGGAGGATGTAGGTTGCTACTGCTTCAAAACTTTCCATATACATAAGAACAAATTCTCAGCTCTCAAGTCCACACTTCACTTGCATTGGGAGCCCTCAGGAGAGCTACTCTGCACGAGGAGGAGCAAACTGTTGCTCTTACCTCATGATTAGTGAGAAATGCCCTAGAGGCTGAGAAATGCTGGACCAGATTGCATTTTAATGCCTGTCTGGTCAGCTCTGGCTTGCTAAAATCCTGTCAGATACACTCAGTGTGTTTAAACTGTTTAAGCTGAAGAGTGTTTTATTACAAACATAGGCTTCTGTAGTGCTGCTCACAGGCAGGCCCAGTGGTTCTTTGAATGCAGCTGTTTATAAGGCTACATGTCAAAATGATTGGCAAGAATGAGTATGTTTTAAAAATACCCTCTTAGCAGCACTTAATTTTATCCTGTATCTGCTCCTTGATAGAATTCATCATGCACTATGCAAACTGAACAACTATGGAGGGTAGTGCTGAGATGCAGAGTCAATTGCATGGAATAAGAAAGGAAAACTCTTTAACTTGACTAGCAAAAATACCAAGTAAACTAGCTGCAAGTTGTAGTCCTTGCTCGCTTGAGCTTGTGGGAATGACCTCACTGAGGTAATTCCAGCTTTAGGACTACTGAAATGACACCATATGTTTTGTATAAACAGCATAAGATGCTGTTCTAGTATAAATTTGCCTTGCTAGTTTGAATACGTTCAAAATGTATTGAGGGGCTAACTTTGCATTGACAGGGTTTCTGCCAGATCAAGTACTGAACAGCCTTAGAATAAAAGTAAAATCATAAAATTTAGTGCAAGCCGCCATACGTACTTGTCAGCTCAACAGCAGTTGAGCTGTGAGCTCCTTCCTGCTCTGGGTCTAGCGTGTATTGTAATCCAGCAGAGCACAAACCCCTCCTCAGAATTACAAAAAAAAACAGTAACTCAAGCTCAGCAAAAATTTAAAGGCAGCTCCTGCAAGATCCACTTGTGAAAGTGTGACAGTTTGGCTTAGGATGCCACTTAATTCACTATTTGCCAGAGGTCAGAAAAATTTGTTCCTCAGTCTGCGGTTGTCAGTTGTCTTAAAATTTCAATAAAAATCTTTCAGAGTTTAAGGACTTACAACTTAAGAACATCACAATGCAAGTTACTCCTATCAGCCTTTTATCTCAGAATTCAAAAAAAAAAAGAGGGAAGGAACCATGCATTTAGTTTTCAAGGGGGTTATTATAGTGGTACACTGAAGCTGTTTTTATCGTGACATACCTTGTGTGGCTTATAAGCTCCTTGGGTATCTAATGGAGTAAGTGGATGAGTTCTGGCATTTGTCCAGGTTGCTGTGAGGTTTGTAAGGAGAAACAGTGTTTTATTGGACCAGCTGATAAGGTTTGGGGCAGAAAGGAAGGAGAGGTGCCTAACAGAAAAGCGCCTGGGGAGTGTGCTCTACTATTTGCTTTGAATCCAACAAGCCTGTAACCACCTCTGTAGTAAGTGCTGATCTTATTCCATTGATGAATGAATGGCAGTTCTGCCCTGTTCTGCCTATTCAGCATTACTGGTGCCAGTTTTAAATACTCAAACAGATGTCTTACTAATTGCTGATACCACAAATTATGCCATCTTAGAGTGTAAGATATATTTCAGTGATGATTATCACAGCTCAGGTGATTATTTGTCAGTATGTTAGTGTGCAGATCTGAGTATAAGCTTGTCTTGCTTTCTCTGGTCTGTTGATCTCTGAAATATGTATGGAGATTACCAAAAAATCCTGTGAATCTGAGTTTTAAGTCAAGCTTTCTACTCTAGAGCGTGGGGATTTTCTGTTTGTTTTGCTTTGTTTGCATTAGGATTGAAAGCAAAGCTGGCTGTTTATTTTGGATAAATCAGATCGCTACGTGCATAGATGTTGCTGTCGTGGGATACTCTTCTACTTGAAGAGGAAGAATGCTTAGCAGATCTTGTGGTGCACATTTTTCATGTGCTTCATCTATGACAATCTGTTCCCCAGTTGTCCCAGACTTACCTCCCATCTACATTCTTGTTACAGTTCTTTACGCCAAGAAGCACATAGGTATTTTTAGCTGTCTTTTCACTAGTTGGATGAACGAGTTATAATCTTTCTGTCACAATGAAGAGTCATTTTCTGCAATGCCTTAAAAGACATAGATGTGCCGATACACCTGATTTCATAACACAGTTACTATTATGGAAGATTTTAAGTGTTCTAAACAGTGAACTTCCTAGCAAACTCATCTTTACTTAGTGCTTTAATTAAAAAAAAAAATAAAATGTAGGAGAATAATGTGCTAGTAAATAAAAACTTGAGAAACTAATCTCAAACTCAGAAAAGTGACTAATTTCCTATGTTAAGGTAATATTTGTATGCAGAAGACTTCTAATAAAGCATAATGAGTTGATCGAGTGATGACTTTTCCCTCTGTATTGTATTTTTGTTTAGGGCTATATGTTAGGTTTTATTGATACTTCTTAAATGCTTCAATGATTGTACTATAATTTAGGTGTGAATTATACTGTATTGAATGGTGGGTAAAATGTGTACAGTTTAAAACTAAATTCCGCTTAGTAAATGTAATTTATGCTGCTGGACCGCATGTATAGAAGACAGTTTATTCCATTGTTGATTTTTTTCTTAATATATTAATAAATGTAGAAGTTAATGCATGTGACACCGAAGTAGTCAATTTACACACTTCAATCCATGCTGTGTTTATTTTGGAAGACATCATAATGAGACAGTCACAGAATCCTAGTAATAAAGGTGCTCTTGTTAAGAACAGATAATTGTTATTCCAGAAGTCAACAATTGCAGTAGTATTTTAGGACAATGCACCTCTTACACGACCTTGAAGGACCAAATAGCACTGCGTCTACAGAGCTTATCTGGGGAGAAAGCTGATCTGGGTGTGGACTCAAATATATTTTTCAAATGCATTTGTGACAATGGTGCAGCAGTGGAACCATAAACACTTATATCCTCAACTTTATTTTAGATAACAGGATGTAGACCAGTGATGAAGTATGCATTACATCCCTTTTTGTGCTTGACACAAGAAGACTTAAGTTGTTAACAGCTTTCAGCTACACTGTCTGTACTAAAAACTTCAGTATCCTCTACTTTGGCAGTCTCTTTGCCTCCTCTCCGGGTCCCCACAAGAACACAATTCATGATTTTATCCACAGTGCCATCTACTAGCCAAATAGCTCAAAGGTGGAATGAATGGTGAAAATCAGGCCTGTTAACAACATAGCTAAAATATGAAAAGGTCCAAGCAGATACTGGCAGAGCATTCAGATAAGATAAACTTCCTGTATTTGTTATTGGAACAAGGGTGTCAACATGGAAGCTGTTACAATAAAATTTGTGCCTGTTGTAGCTAAGACAGTAAGGAAAAGGGGCTATGTGAGGGGAACAAGCAGGGTGACTGCAGCTGGCTGTGTGTGCAGTTTTCTGTTTAGTAGCCGAAGGATTCTGCTTCTGTTTGACTGAAGGATTCCTTTTCTTCCCCACCCGAATTTTCCTGTGAAACCTCTCTTTTCTGCTGCTTCTGGATTTTTCTTCTATGGGATCCACTGAACTGCAGCATTGAAGTGAAGTGTGATTGCTGAGCTTCCAAGGAAGCGAGTAGAATACATTCTGCTAGAAGACCAAGTATGTCTTAGATGTTACTCAGGTTTAGAGTAACTTCTTAGCATATCTAAATGCATAGGTTCCAGGTGAGCAGCTGCACAGAACCACAAACAGAACTGAGACTTTATGTGACACTGTGAGGGCACCTGTTTTGTATCCTGAACATTCTGCTGAAACCCATTGACTCTGTATGCTTTGCTTAATAAAATACTGGTGCTATCAAAGAACATTTTGTAAGAAGAAACCTAGTGATTTTACTTTCCAATGTAAATAATACACCAGCAAGTTCTGAAAGGTAGTCTGATGTTTCCAAGGAAGTGTCTTTAAGTATAAGCAAGGTCAAGGCTTGAAGTAGGGGTGTGAGCAATACAGTCTGAGATTAGCTTACTCAGCTGCACTTCCAGTGACAGGAGGGGACCTGTCATGGTCTGTGTCACTTGAATGCTAGTAAGAAGGAATTATTCAGTTGGAACTGAATGGAAACAACTTAGTGCAAGTGAGATTTTGTGAAAGACCTGTCTATTTTAACAGATCAAAACTTCGACCTCTTGGGAGTATCTTAAATCTTACAGGAATGCTGAAAGAGTATTTTGGAATTCAGCAAGTTGTCCTGCAGTATGTTGATAAGTTATCAGAATACTGTGTGCTAGAGAAGCCTTTAGGTACTAGATGATTTTGAGTAACATGTTTTGTTTTGGATTTTTCTTCTGGTCTGGCAATAAATGTCTGCAGGGAAGAGCAATGTTCTCTCTGGATGCTAACACCAACCAGAAGAGACTGACAACTACCAGATCACTTCATTTTCTCACATTAGGAAAAAAAAATGTAAATCAGTTCTACTACAGAGTCAAATCCTGATGAATTGCTTAAAATTTCTCTTTATGAAATCCAAGGGCTTTTGAAATAATAGAAATGTACAACATGCCTGCTGCTCTGCTTCCCAAAAAGTTAAATAAAACTGGTTTAATATCCAATAAAAAGTGTGACTTCTGATGGGCTTTAGGGGGATGACACCAATATTTGAGACTAATACTATGCCTCCATCTACCCTTCTGTTAGGGAAAACTAAGCCTGGAGAAGTTGTTTCAAAGCGTGAGGAGAGACTGCAGTAGATAGCATTTGATAGACTAAGCCCTTTCCACCTATGTGTAACTAGCAATGCTTGCTGGTTTAAACTGATGCAGTTGTGAGGTTTTTTTTTTTAAATTAGCTTCTTAAGAATGAAGTTTCGGACAAAAATGTGATATTTCATAGTTGTTCATTGAAAGCCAACCGAACCCTGAAGAAGTTTCAACTTAGGCTGTGTGTTTACTCTTAAAAATAAAGAGTGCAAAAATTATCCTCTTCTGGTTGATGTGATAAATATTTATTTATGGTAAGACTGAGTACATAAGTCCTCTAGGAAGAACTCATGCTCGGAATCCTTGCTGAAATTAAGAACTCCTTGATATTTCTAAGCAGTCATAATGAAAGAAGACAAATTTATATCAACTATCTCAGGGAAACAGCACAGTTACCTTCTATAAGATAAGAAATGTTAACACATTCAAGAAGCACTACTGTCAAAATATTTTTGCAAAGCAGTCAGTGATTTTCCTACTCAAGTTCAGAAAGCAAGCTATGTATTAGTAGTTTTATGATTATTACCTTCATGTTTTAAAAAGGTCTTTCCAAAAACTCGTGTGCCTTCAAAAATATGAGAACCTAGAATACAAAGATTCCCAGAGAGAATATAAAATAAAAAATACATCTTTTATTTAAAAATGTATAAAATCCTTCACCAATGAAACATTTGTCCAAGTTTTTGCCTTAATTCATACGATGTAGTTCATACAATGCTGTTTTGCACATCAAAACCAGTCAACAGACAAAGCAAGTATTAACAGGTTCATTTTGGAAACATCTCCCTTTAGTATAACGTAAGTAAAAAGGTCACATGCTTTTAATTGCATTTAAAGAAGAGCTAGTTGAGAACAAACTTAACATCTTCATTTAGATCTATCTGTGCAGTTCTTGTTTGGAGAATAATTTTAGTCTGTAGTGCAGAAAAAGGGTGATTTTTCTAAGAGAATTGAGCAGGAGCTGCATCTAAGAGATATCTGGGAATGAAGAGCAGAAGACCAGTGTGCAAGACTTATTTCCATACCTCTCTATAGCTAATATCTCTCTAGTTTAGTTTAGTCTAAATTAGACTAAACTAGTCTTAGTTTAACAGTGAATTTAAACTTTAACTGAAGAGGGTATTATGCAACAGTGAATTGTTTTATCCCCTTTTTTCACTGTCTCTTTTCAAATGCCCTTTGAGGCCAGGAGGGTTTATACAAACAGATATTCTCTTACTAAAGGTCCAGAGAACAGAAAGGGCTATATTTATATTGAGGTACTGACATGAATGGATAAGATGAAATCCCTCTGTGATGATAAGACAGACTGAGAACTCTCATGCTTTAAAGTTGTTTGTGTTGGCAGTTGCAAAATACTTTTCTAATATTAATGAAGTGAACTTGAAAATTACTGTTCTGTCATTCAAAATATTTCAAAGTCTTTCAGCAGGTTTTTTTATTTTGCTTTCCAAAGCAGGAACAATTTAAAAAAAAAAAAAAAAAAAAAAGAAACAGCATTTGTAAAGATAAAAGATAAAAAATAATCTCTGAACTTCCGTGTGTGACAGTGGATTATCTTGTTGACAAGAACAGTTGCTGTACTATGGCCAAATACACTTTACACGTGCATGACTGCAGTTAGCAAAAGCAGACTTGCTGTTGAGTCTTCCCTTTCATCTCTCCTGTGCCTGTCTTCCTCCCTCCTTTGCCCTCTTCCCCAGAGGAAGAAAGCCAGACCAGCCTGCGTTGGTCAGGTGCTAACTTGTCCACAGAGATAGATGTGGGAACATCGTTTATTTGACTTGCGTTTATTTGACTTGCGTTTATTGACTTGTTCATGTGAATAGTGCTGTCATCGTTTGCATTCCTTTTGTCATTTCCCTACTTCTTAGTCATGTTCTTGGTACAGAAGAAAAAGCACTTTGAAATGCCTCTGCGAGTGGCTTGCTCAGAAACCGAGCAACTTTCGCTGTAGGGAGGAATATCTCAGAGATCTTGCCTGCTTTAAATCTACTTACGTACTTATTTATTTTTGTTAAGCTAACAAAACACGGCTCAGCAGGAAGGTGATCAGACAATAGCTTTAACATATATGGCACTATATATACCAAAGACACGGATTGATTGTAAATTGTATTTGATTTTGCCGTGGTGAATACAGTGCACATTGCAGTAAAATTTATTCTGGTTATTATAATGGTTACAGAAATGGAAGTTGAAGACACATTAACGTTTAGTGACTGAGGCAACTTCAGTTTTATTCTCATTCTTCTCGTAGTCTTTAATTTGGGTTCTTTTTTTCCTTTGGGCCTTCCGTTTCAGAGTTACTGTAAGCTGCTGTTTTTCTTCCTGGATAGGTGTGAGCTGTACTAGGTGCTGTCAATCTGTTATTACCAGAGTATTTGCACTGTATTCTGCTTTGTAGAGGACAGACTATTAATTGTGACTTTCTTTCTTCCTTTTGTATTTTGGAGGTGGTCTTCCTAAATCCCTTTCTTCTGTCTACCACCTCTTCCTCAACCCTTTGGAAAAGGAAAAGGTAAACTATTTGCCATTTGCAAGGTAAACCCAGGAGTGCATCCCAAGCAGTATAGCTGCTCTGGTAATGGCAAATTGATTATACTGTGTTGCTTGGCTAACTCCTAATGGAGCTAGTTGCATCGTGTTTTTAATGTGACAGGTTAGTTAAGGTGTTTTCTGGTAAGTGCACACTGAAATCTAGGCATTAGATTTATCTTTATTGTCAGTGCTCATCTTAATATTTGAAGTAACTTCAGCTTAAATAAAGCTGTTTTAAGTTTGATACAGGTCCAGCAAATTTTTGCACTTCTTCTAAATGAATTCCTCTAGAAATAATCACTGCAAGCATAGTCTATATTTAGTAAGCACAGATACTCTGCTTTATGGTTCTCAGTGAGATATAACTAGAAAAGTTCTCTTTTTTTTTTTTTTTTTTTTGCACTAGTGATTAAATGCTTGGTTTAATATTTAATTGAAATAACACTCGTTCATTTGGCAGCGTATATTTAGTGTGGATCATATTTCCACTAGACTTTCCTTTCATTTCCTTTTCTTTCCTGGATTAGATTTTCTTCTCTAAGTCATTTTGTGATTCTCTCTCTCTCTCTTTTTTTTTTTTTTTTTTACCTTCATTCTCTCAGTAATTATGATTTAGCAGCTTGTTTGTAAACTGCTGCATCACCTAGCTTACCAGTGTGCTGTACTGGCCTTTGCACTATTGCCTGCCACTTCTGTATTTCCGTTTTGGATGCAATATGAGGGTTCTCATAAACTCTTGAACTGTTTTAATAAGTAGATGGGAGCTAAAGTTTCTGGGTAGAAAGCTAAGCAGTATTTTAACTAGATTCTCTAAATCTAGAGTGAAATTGCTATCCTTTCAGAACGGCAGTTTGGTCTGACTAAAAGTGCAGTGAATGGTTCAATATAAAAGGTATGCATGTTTAAGGCAGCTCACTGTATGCGTATTGTCAGATCTGTTCTTTCTAAGCTTCGTGGGCCTCTTGATGCATCTTTTTAAGCTGCTGTTCTGTGCATTAGCAGGGTTTAGAGGCCTTCCAAAAAAAAAGTAATTGTAACTTGCGTCCTGCAAAATAGTTGCCGTTATTTGAACTCCTTTTGAAAGAGATTACAGAATCACGGAATAGTTGAGGTTGGAAGGGACCTCTAGAGATCGTCTAGTCCAACTCCCTGCTACGCAAAGGATTACAAGAAATTAAAAAAAAAAACCCCAAAACTCATGCTGGTTTCCTCTATTACTGTGTTTTATCAGAGGATTAAGTGAGATAAAATTAGATGTTATAAATATAGCTTTTGACATTTAAAAATTTATGGTCACATAAATGGAGACTGAAAACACTTTAACTTGTTTGTTCTGATTTATGTTGAAGTGTGTTTCAATTTTCACCCCCAAGAATCTCAGAGTGTAATCTCTCTTACAAAATCTTTCAAAGTATGATAATTAAATTTGAATTGCAGCTCTGTGCTGTCATAATTAGATGTCAGAGCTATGTTAAAATAACTCATGTACAAGTCTTTTAACATTATTCAGGTTTGTAAAATCTGAAATACATTGACTAAAAACTTTTCTACTTTTCTTTAAAGGATACCTTGATTGTGTGGTCTGAAGCTGAAAATTATGATTTGGCACTTAGCTTTCAAGAAAAAGCAGGATGTGATGAAATATGGGAAAAGATATGCCAGGTAAGTTTAATGTTTGTTCAAGACACCCAGTAATCTTAGTCTTTGTGTTTGTGAGTTTTAGGCTGTCTTAAGTAGTTAATTAGAGCCAAAGAAAAACAAAACAACAGCCTCTCCCCAATTTTTGCCTTTTTGGATGTGAAAGCTTCCCTCTCTACCTAGAAATCTAGTATGAAGTTCTCCTGTGATTTTCACAGAGCCTTTTCAGGTTGTTTTAGGTCACTTTTTAGATTCATTTCCTACCAAGGAAATTTAGCTGTAAAACAAGTGCTTAAAGCATTTTGAAATAAAGCAGTGTTCATAAGTAACTTTTTACTTCTTGGCTAGAGTGTATAGTTTATCTTTCTAAGGTTTTTTTTAGATGGAAGAATGCATAGGAGCTCTGACTTAACTGATATTTGTAAGATACTAGCTAAAACCCAGAGAGTTTAGTCAGTGTGTCCTATCACTGATGTGATTATCATAGTTATTACTTAGTTCATTACCAATTATTTCAGTTATGTGGGTTTTCTCTTTAAATTTGTCAATTCTTTCCTTGAATACTTCTTGCTCTTAATAAGAATATACTTCTCTCAACTGCCTTCAGTATTTTGTTTTACTGAATACATTTACTTTTTCAAAAGTGAAGCAAAAGAAACACGGTTTCATTCTTTGGACTTTGCTTAAAGCAGTAACATTTTTGCAAGAATCTAGTGTTTTTACATCCTATTTTGAGACCTGCTACTGTGTAGTGGTCTAGTATACTTTAAACATTTTTACCTTCTTTAGACATTAAAGCCTTCTTTTAAAAGAAAATCTCTGATACTGCTCGATAGTAGATGTGGCTGCTGATAGGGAACAGTAAATGAATTTAAAAGCCTTCTACATTTGAATCTATGTGCATATGGAATTTATGTTGTCCGTGGAGAATTATTTCTCCAAGATTTTTTTTTGTTGTTGTTAAATTTTAAGATTTGAAAAGCCCTGTGGCTTCTGTTTTTCTACGTGGCAGTACCTTTTTGGATCTGATGCATCATCAAACAAATACCACAGTTAAGATGTAACAGACTGAAATACTGGCATGCAAACATCTTTGTTAATCTTTTTCTCTAATTTGTACTTTCTGCAGTTTACTGGTTACATCTCTGGAGATCTCTACAGATCCTGTGCCTTGTTTTTCTGACAGTTTCAGATTTCCTGTATTCTTTATTAATGTTGGGTTCCTGTTGTCTGTACTTGAAGAGTTTTGTAGACTTCGCTGTGGATTCTGTGCCTCTATTGAGTATTTAGAAAGCACACTGTAAAACATGTAGGCTTGCAACTTTCCAGACCTGAAAAACAGTAAAACTAACAAGACTAGCCTCTTTATTTGGTTTAAGCAGGAGCATCGACAGTCTGCTAGTAATTATGAATTTCCATTTGTATATGGAGTATTCAAAAATATATCTTTTACTTCTTTTTTTATTCTTTGTTGCTAGCTTCTCTTTTTATAGGGAATAAATACAATTAAATATCTAATACAGAAAAAAAAGTTATTTCTTCTTTTGGAAGAAATTATTTGAATCTCGTATCTTCTAAACCAGCAAATGGCAGTCTGAAACTTGCATTTGTATTTTGGCAAGAAAATGTATGGCAGTTGAAATGATGTTTTAAGAAAAACGTTAAAAAATCATTAAACATTAAAACTTCACTTTTCTGCAAACATCTTATTTTGTAGGTCCAAGGCAAAGACCCTTCTGTCGACATTACTCAGGACCTCGTGGATGAATCTGAGGAAGAACGTTTTGATGATATGTCATCACCAGGTCTAGAATTGCCATCCTGTGAATTAAGTCGCCTAGAAGAAATTGCAGAACTTGTGGCATCTTCCCTGCCTTCACCATTGCGTCGTGAAAAGCTCGCACTAGCACTGGAAAATGAGGGCTATATTAAGAAGCTCTTAGAAATTTTTCACGTGTGTGAGGACTTGGAGAACATTGAAGGACTACACCACTTATATGAAATTATCAAGGGAATCTTCCTTTTGAACAGAACTGCACTTTTTGAAGTCATGTTTTCTGAGGAATGTATAATGGACGTAATTGGATGCCTAGAATATGATCCATCTTTATCACAGTCACGGAAACACAGGGAATTTCTGACTAAAACAGCAAAATTTAAAGAGGTGATTCCTATATCTGACCCAGAGCTGAAGCAAAAAATACATCAGACATACAGAGTACAATATATTCAAGATATGGTTCTACCCACTCCCTCAGTATTTGAGGAAAATATGCTATCAACTCTTCATTCTTTCATCTTTTTTAATAAAGTGGAAATAGTTGGTATGTTACAGGTAAGTTTGACAATTTCAGACTTTTAATTTGAGTGTTGACAAATAACATTGGACAATATTTCTTGGAAAGACTGGGTTCCTTCCTTGGAGCCATCCCTTCAAAACGAATTCGAGTTTTATAGAAGTGATATATAAAAAGAAAAGAAAGAAATCTGAGCATTGAACTGTTTAATTGATCATAGATAAATTTCAGATTTTGCACTAGATACTTTATAACTGATAACTTTGATAACCTTAACCTTGATAAACAAGATCACAGCATGTATATCCTAAACAGAAGGCTTTAATCATCATGAAGTAACCAGTCTGAGAAGCCTCACAAACCTGACTTTAAGAGAGGACTGAAAAACACTCAAGAAAGGCTTGTGTATCCAGGCGAGTCTCTCTGAAGGATCTTGGCCTCTTTGCAAGCATTGACTCGAGTTGTGAGTGCGGTAGATGTTGTCTTGAGAGGCAGAGGGAAGAGCTGTTTAGTAATATTGGTGTCAGTGGTTAATACTGGGAGAGATCTTGAACTTGGGGAGCTTTGGAAGGGAAATTGAAGAGGAAGACCTAGTACTGCAAAATCATCAAGAATGCATTTGCCATCAACCAAGAAGGTAATTTGATAAAGAACTAGTGGCTAATTAGCTTCCGTTTGTTTTTTATCTCTTATAAGCTGTGTTAGATTTGTAAGGGTGTCTGGGTGAGAATAGCACTGCTTAGTATGGTTGCAGACTTAGTTGCAGTTGACAGGTGAACTGAAGGCCCAGAGCTTCAGTGATCTACATCTCTGAACCTTCCCTTCCTTCTGCTGCTATTGGCTGTGATTTGGGGGGAATAAAGTTTAGTTTCTGGGTAGTGGAGCCAGGATAGCTAGCATTGCCTAACTTTCCAAATAAGATAAATATTTCAGGTTGTTGAAATGCTTTGTACAGCTTCACACAGGAGTACCACACAAGTCAGACTATACGTTCTGTGCTGTACTGTAATTCCTGGGCCTTTCAGAGGGCAGCCCTCTGGCATGGAGGGCAAACTCCCTGAATGTGTAAGATTTTGTTGGGAAGCATCGTCAGTTCTTGGTTTTGAGGGAATTCAAGTTGGATCTGGCACATCATGTGCTCATTGTGCTTATGAGATTAAAAGGCTGGATAAATTTGTATATTTTTCCAATTCTCGTAATGTAGCTCAAAGCAAAGATTTAAACTACTTATCTGGAGTTTTTTTCATTTCTTTATACAGAAGTGTTTCAGATTGCACTGGTCTACGTTTCTACCTTCTAAAGTTGCATTCTACCCCTTCTTTTTTACCTCATTCCTGCTATCCATAAATAAAATGTGTGATAATGTTCTTCTCATTTCTTTTTGTAGAATAAATAATACTGAGATCAAAGTTGAAAGACTGCTTTATTTCAGTTCACTGTTATGACTGGTTCTTATTATAGTTCTTCCTTCAGTGTGGTTTGACATTCATTTTTTAGCTGGTCATATCACAGTACTTTCTTCAGGACTTAGGTCATGAAATGTTTAAAATTGACTGTAACTACACCCCAGTCAGGGGAGTCCCTGGCATTCATTGCTTTAAACCTTCCAGATCCTGCTTTTTTACTCATCTTACCAATGTGTTTGCAAAACTGTTTCTTTTTTGAGTTATTATTAAGTGAAGAGTTTCTGGGATGCTTCATGGTAATTTATTGCGAGTCACACATACGTCTCGAGTCCTTTGTTTCTGCAGGGAATGTGCAATATAGGCAGCCGTGCTGGTGTGGGTAACTTCAGGTTCTCTCCGTAGACCAGGCGGCCTACAATAGAAGAGTTAGGATTTTAGTAAATGATCTCAGAAAGGTTCGAGTAAACTTACCTGTGAGCAACTGGTATCCCGCAATTCCCGTGCCTGCAATTCTGTTGTTTTGTGTGACTGACTCTGAGGAGTAGAAGAAGAAAATATGTTTTGATAAAAAGATGAGCTCTGAAGGAATCCGTGTATCAGACTAAAGTGAGACCCTGTCGTGGCCTCACCTCACCTTAACTCAAACACACCTAGAGAAAAGTGATTGGAAATCTGTATGTGAATGTTTGTTAACAGCTCCCTGGTTGGGCTGTGCTGCTTGTGTCCTTTGCTTTATGACAGGCCAACTGACTTGACCTGAGATTACAGCTGTGTTCTATTTCAGCTGTTTTCTGTCCAGATAAAGTCCATGTAAAGTCAGCTTTTCAGTTATAACTAGTTAATTCTGTAACTTGGACTAACTTCTGCATGGAGGCCAGACTAGGGAATTGAAGGATGTGCTGGTTCTTGGCATTATGGCTTTCAAAAAGGTTAGGAAAGATGTTGGACCTTTGGAAAAGAAGGCCCACAAGATACCCACATCCCTGGTTTTGCCTTGTCCGGTGAGCAAGTAGCTTTTGCCTCTTCTGGGGTAAAAGCAGGAATGGAGAGTAGGTCACCTTTGGCACTTCGGATTTAACAACTATGTTAATTCCTCTTCATTAAGTTTTGATTTCCCTTATTTTTTTTTCCTAAAATGCTTAAACTGATTGCCTCTGTGTGGAGTTAAGTTTATTTGTGGTAAAGGCTGTCATGTTCATCAAGTGCTCACTGTGCTCTGTATAATAAACCCAGGAGAGCCGCATTTCCAGTCTCCAGAATTAACAGCTGTAGAAACTTGCTCACTTACAGGTTTTATGATCAGCTTGTACAGCAGGTACAAAGAAAGAGATATATGACATTTTTTTCCAATTTCAGCCCTTCCTATTATGCTCTCAGAGCTTGGGGTCCAGCCCATTGTAGCCTTGGGATGTGATAGCCACCCGGGAGCCTTGCTGAGACACGGAGCTCACCAAGCTTGAGAGAGGGGGTGGGACAGGTAAGTAGTGTTTCTTACTTTATATGACGCTCTTTTGCAATTTAAAAATACATACTAATGTTCACACTGGAGGCCACCAGTTTTTTTTTTCCCTTTGTATTACAAACTAGTTCTTAAAAAAACAACCAAAAATTTGCAAAACTGCGCCATAGAGTGAGCAAACACTGTTTCCTTCTATTCTCTACCCCCTTTCTCATTGGCGTGTTCTTTTTGCCAGCAAGATCCTGTGGTGTTTATAACTTGGAGAATACAGATTGTTGTTAGGATTACTGCAGAGTTTGTTATCTTGGATTTTCAGGAAACTGGAGAGTGGAAAGGGAAGGGGAAATACACATTTAAGTAGTTAGTGCTTAGTGGAACAGTGATAACGTGGCATTACTGGTAAATCAGATTTTTTAAGATACTGAACTTGTTTTACTGATAGTTCCTCTGCCTCCTTCTAATAACTGAAGTTTGTGGGCATGTACATTTTACTAGATATAGGAGTGGAAATAAGCCATTCTTCATTTTAAATATGGAATTGCCTTTTACAGATAGTAAATTATCCTTACCAAAGTTTCTAGAAATCAAATATGAATCCTCTATCCTTAAAGGATTTGGGGTAAGAGCTGTGTCACATAAAGAGTGTTGCCCAGATAGAGGAGGATTAGGACGTCTGCAGCAGGTGAGCTGTTTCATAGTACTAGCTGATTTAGGAATAATTCTAATTTGAGATCTATTTGACAGCATAATTTACTGTGAAGTGTAGAAGAACACTTTCTGTGGGAAAGTGCTTGATGAAAGAAGTTTGCAAGAGTTGCATGGTGATGGTTTCTGTATTGATTTCGTTGTTGTCGAAAGTGATTTTGAAATGGTGCTGCTACTCCAGTATGTTGTCTGACGTGGAAACAGCTCATTGATAGCGAGTGAAAGGCATGTGTAGGAAGACAGGCTGAGATAAAGAAGATCAAAACCTTTTAAACCATGAGATCTTTTATTGTGGTTGTGGGAAGGAATGCTTGTTTGAAACTGTAGTTCTCTATTTGCTGGTAATATTTTATAAAACATTCGCTTTCTGGGCTGAAATATCCATAAATGATAGCCTAAAATGAACATGCAAGTGGAAAACAGGATCAAAACTATTCTCTTTTTGCATTTAGTTTCAACTGAGTTTCTTGGGCAGTTTTTGAGAAGGGATTTTTTCTTCATTTATTTACAATCAAACGTGCAGTGTCCAATGGCTGAAAGTTAGCAGTGTTCAGTGGAAAATGACCTACTTTTGAAGAGCATTTTAAGCGCGTTTTGGAAGGAGAAGGAGTTGCTTTGAAAATTGATTCACAGTTTCAAAATTCTGCTTTGTCTGTGGGTTTTCTTGTTTTTAAACATCAAAATGTTTGAGTGAGAGGACAGCCTGGTTAAATTCCATCTTCATCAGCTTTGAAAGATGTTCAAAACATAGAAGCATCTACTTAGAGCATGCTGAAGTGTAAATAAGTATACTTGGTGTTTGGCATATGCATATTTTTGGCATTGAATGTTTAATCATTTCTAGCATGGAGAAATCATATAGCTTAATTTTGAGATGATTCTGTAAACTGTCTTTTAACATTTTTGGTTTTGCTTGGAAGAACTTTATGACCTTCACAGTGTCTGGGATATACCCAGGTGGATATGGATACCTGTCTGTATTGAGAGACCAGATGTTAGAGAGAATTATTTACTCTGTATTTATTTCACAGGCATAGATCTTTTCAAAATTTTCCAAGATGCAAAAAGAAAAAAACAAAACCAAAATCAGAGTACATTTGTATAATTCTCATGTTCAGCGTTGGTGCTTTTTAACTTCTGAAATACCTGAACTCTGCTGTCTCGGGCGTTTTCATCCGTTCTGGTAGTGTAGCTCAAGAATGCATCTTTAAATAGACTATCTTGTCAGTAATTTTACAACCTTTTATATACAGATAAATACATAGGTTATTGTATCTAGCATTTTCATTGCAGTCACAAGTTTTCTATAGATGGGAGAGACCTTTTTATGTTAATAACAACCAGTCTGCCTTTTACCAAGCGCCTGGAACAAGACTGACTTGAAACATAGTTCAGGGGACTTTTATTTCCTGGTTGCTTTTATTTTCTTCAAATGACTGCAAAAGAAATTGCTTATTTCCCATGAAAGGAATTTCTGGGGTGGAGTATTGTGAATCACTCGGTTACTCTACTGCTTTTAAGGGGATCAGATATATGTTGAGGATGAGAGATTCCAGAAAATACTGATAACTTAAATTACAATATATTTATAAAAAATTGGGGGAAGAGATGCTAATGGTGTGGAAAACCTTTCAGTATTATATTTAGAAAAGAATTGTAGAATGCCATATTATGTTACACATTTGGAGTGTTGAAACCAGTTACGTTCACACCTTTGGCACATTCCTCCTGAAACCTTAAGCGTCCGCACTGAATTCTTCACCGGGTGATGTTGGTGGGGCAGGACGGGTGCCCTGCAGCAGGGCAGGGCTGAGGCGGCCCGGCCAGGCAGGCGCTGCCCCTTAGGACTCCGCAGTGTCCCCCTGCAAATGTCCCTTCCCTGGGGCGGCTCCAGTGGGACATAAGTGAGTCCCACAAATCACCAGCAGCGAACGTTGCGCACAGTTTGGGGGAAAGGGCTATTAGGAGTCGCTTGTTTTTGCTTCCTTTTCTCTCCTCATGGCCTTCCACATTTTAACTTTAAAAAGTTTTTTGTTTTTGCTTTTGCTGCTATTGTTGTTTTGTTTTGTTTGTTTTTGTTGCTGATACCTTGGGAAATCCTGTGTTCCTTGCAGTGCAGTAGGACCCTAATCACGGCTGTGCTCAGCCTTGAGCTGTTTTTCCCCATGACCATTCTGAGATGTTTCTGGGGCGTTGGCTGCACCTTAACCTCAGGCCTTGTATTAGAGGTGAAAACTTCCACAGAGCAACCAGTCCCACTGCCCAAGGGGAAATAAGCAGGCAGCTTTTCTCTTAAGTTTGTTAGGTCAGGTGGCTTTCATTGCTCTTTTTCCTGGATTCACCTAGATAGAACATCAAGCATTTTAGTCTTTTCTAAACTGTACTGTTAATAGTGGGCAATAACTTGCATGTTCTTCAAAGGAACTGGTTTTGGTTTTAGAGGTTGCCATCTATAATGTTTTATTTGAGTAAACATGTATGTCAGTCTCTCTCCTGTATTTATGTTACCTGTAATGTCTATTGAGTTAAATGTTGGAACTAAACAGCTGGATACCAAGTGGTCACATATCCTTATAATCTTTCCTTGCAGCTTAAGTGTCTTAAAATCAAAGTGTAAGAAAATGCAAGAAAGTTTGTTCGGGTGTAGCTGTAGTGCCTGCCTGATTCTGCATTAGGCTCTGCGCACAGAAGCAGGACCTAAATGAGGTGGTAAAACCCCACCTCATTTTCGATGAGGGGGTGATGCTTGCAGTGTCGGTACCTTTGCAGAAGTACCTTGCAGCCTGACATTCTGGGCCCTTTTTGGAAAATCGCTTCATTTTTGGCATATGTTTTTCTTTTTAAAGCAAATGCTGTCAAGTACTATATCGTATTTGGGAGAGGTTGAGGAGGGCTTTGCTTCTGTTTTTTAATGTAGCTGTTAGACTAGTAAAGCTTAGGGGGAGGGTAAGCCCTGCTTTTTGCTCAGGCCTGTTGATACATATCAGTAATGTTTTGGCCACTGTTTGTGGTTTTGCTAAGCTACAGCAGCAAGAAAAATAACTAAGTGGTTTTTAATTGCTGCCAGCCAGAAGGCTCAATGAGCGCTGCAGCTAGTAGCAACACTTATTTTAATGTGGTTTCCAGAGCCACCCTATTCACAACAGGGGGAGATGGAATCTCCCTCATCACTCCTGTCACCGTGCATGTGTTTTGCTCCTGTTGCTACGCTCTCATAACATTGCAAAGCTGAATACACATGGACAGGGCTGCGTGGAGAGAACGTGGTTCTCGTAAGGCCAAAATGTTTGGGGCAAAGGTTTTGCAGCATGATTTAGGGGCAAGGACACGGGCTGAGGGGGAAAGGAGGTAAAGAAGAAGGCATAGGCAAAAAGATGAAGGTGGCAGCAGAAAGAGGGCAACCAAAGGTGATACAAGATAAATCACAACTAAGGATGAAACTTGAGCAGGGACGGAAGGGCCGAGGGGGGAGCCAGCTGGTCATGAGGAAAGCTCCAAGATCCAGCAAAACTCCATTTGTTTTAATGTACTTGAAAATGGCACTAGACGGTTGCTGCTTCTATGACTATAGACAGCACACAATGGTGTTCTCTCTCTTAATTGCAGGAGGCATGGCTTGCAAGAACTTTATATTATGCTTGGATGCCTTTTGGCATTGTCAAATAAACAAATGGTATTGTTTTGCCTTTGTAGGAAGATGAAAAGTTTCTGACAGACTTGTTTGCACAGCTAACAGATGAAGCCACAGATGAGGAGAAAAGACAGGAATTGGTAAGAAATCCGTAAAATACACATGAAAGGGACAGTTACTACAAAGTGATACTTGCATCCTGTTTTTCGTTATCAACTAATATGTTAATCTTGTATTTCAGGTAAATTTTCTTAAAGAGTTTTGTGCATTCTCTCAAACATTGCAACCTCAAAACCGAGATGCATTTTTTAAAACTTTGTCAAATATGGGCATCCTGCCAGCACTAGAAGTAATATTGGTAAGTTAGCTCACTTTTCTTTGTCATAACAATTATTTTTCTCCAGAAAATGGTTTAAAAAGTAAGCAAGCCAAACTTTAGTCATGTGGTTTTTACTTCATTTATCTTAAAATTTCCCATCTTTATGTACTGTGTGGTGTGCTGTTGACTAAGAAAATAGGGAAACAGACCCTGTTCCCAAGGACAGGGAAACTATAAAATATATTTTAACTTACTTTAGTAATATTTAAGTATGACGTGTAAATAGTAGTTTAGAAGTATGTGAGTTCTTTGTCATTCATTTTAAAAACTTTTATTTTAAGTAAACAGCAATGTTTTACCTGGCTCTTTTAGGGTATGGATGATGCACAAGTACGAAGTGCAGCCACTGACATATTCTCATATTTGGTTGAATACAACCCATCTATGGTACGAGAGTTCGTCATGCAGGAAGCACAGCAGAATGATGATGTAAGTAGAAGGTCTCCAGATAATAGTATTAGCGTTGTTTTACTCGGTTCCTATGTCATATTTTCATATTATTGTATTGTTATAGCCTTAAAAAGAGCCCTACAGCCCTAAAAATACAGCCTTGAAAACAGCAAATATTTAGATCCATCTTAGACGTTCTCATCTGCTTTCGAGTTGTAAGAAAACCAAATATATTTTTCAATGATGGACTCCTAAATATATGATATACAATATGAATTTTGATCTTAGCATGGACATGTTTCTAATTTACTGCATCTACTGTGTTTCGTTTATTGATCACAGATGTAGAAAGTGATAGCAAGCATATAGAGATTCCTAAATGCAAATACTATTTACTGTTTTTACCTATTATTAGTCCAAAGTGTGTGTGTAAAAAACAAGTTTGTACGTGAGGATAATCTCATCAATTACTGAGGTAAATTAATTAATTAAATTCAGTGGCATTAATCAGACCTGTAAAGTTTGCTGCTGTACTTTTGCAGAAAGAAGACTTAGCTATGTATGCAAAGGAAGATCCTGATTGAAAGTTCTGTCGTATTGAAAGATTTCTACAAACTAAGTCCCTTAGGAGACTGTTGAGTATCACCCTCTGTTCATTGCACATTTTTTATTTTCAGTTCAAACTGAAGTCTAATTGAAGATTCTTACTTTAAGAAGCATTTTTAGGTGCTTTGAAAGATTCTTGGTGCCACTAGCTGCAGAATTTGTCTTTGGCAGGCAAAATTCATTTGTTTCCCTTAGTGGGGTTTTTTTTTAATCTGATATAGCCCCATTTTTGACCAGGCAGCATTCCTTGTAGGAGAGATTTTCAGACTTTGGGCAAGGGAGTGCCATTAGAGTTGATTTTTGCTTCTTTTCTTTTTCCCATTAGGATATATTACTCATTAACCTCATTATAGAACACATGATTTGTGACACGGATCCAGAACTTGGAGGGGCAGTGCTACTAATGGGTTTGCTTCGTACTTTAGTTGATCCAGAAAACATGCTTGCCACTGCCAATGTAAGTAAATACCCTCAAGTGAAATTGCAGTTTGGGTTTCTGAAGTGTTTGGTGATGTATGTTACATATATAATATTAACATTAAGCTTCTTAATTCTTTAGAAAACAGAAAAGACAGAGTTCTTGGGTTTCTTCTACAAACATTGTATGCACGTGCTCACAGCCCCGTTATTGGCCAATACTACAGAGGACAAGCCTAGCAAAGGTAATACTGCTCTGTATGGACACATCAGAGGCTACTGAATGTCAATGTTTAAAATGGAACAACTGTCAAAGGATTTTTAAAAAGGCTAAATCTGGCCTATTTTTGATATTTTGATATTCCTTTTTTCTCTCCACTTAAAAGGCTAGAGTAAATATTGATGTAATTACATTTTATATATTGATATCATTGTATACTAGAATTGTTAAGAACCTGAGCCTTTTGGTTTCTTGTACAGTGCTTTTGTTAAAAGGCATAATGGGTCATATTACTGATGCAAATGCAGTCAGGATGCTGTGTATCAGGCCAGATTTTATTGTACATATGTATATGTATGTGTGTATGTGTAGATATGTAGACAGGCAGGCATCAGAATAAGATTTGGTCAAGCAAGCCTGACAACTTGTGTAGTGTAAGTGCTTTATTTCATGAACATTTTAGACACTTGAAACATTTTCCAGGTATAACAGTTTCTATATTTTAAGCGTATTTTCTGCCATACCCGTATGCTAGAAAAAAACTCCAGTCTCCAACAGGCTTGTTTGTTTTCTACTTTAAACATTAACCTTCCAGCATATTTCCTAAGCTAGCTGTGGGAGTACACAACAGCTTGAAAGTGTTTGCCAGACTGCACTTGCATATTTGAAGCTACTGTTCAAATATCATATTCTAAAATATGTGTAATAGTGGTTTTTTGTTTGTTTTTATTACAGATGATTTTCAGACAGCCCAGCTCTTGGCATTAATACTGGAGTTGCTAACGTTCTGTGTAGAGCATCACACTTACCACATAAAGAACTACATTATCAACAAAGACATCCTGCGGAGGGTGCTTGTTCTCATGGCCTCAAAGCACGCTTTCCTGGCGTTGTGTAAGTCTGAAAGCTCAAGATAAAACTGGTATTTTAGGAGAATGAATTTTGATATATCTTCATTCTCCCCGAAGAAGACTGTTAAAAATTTCTTGACAAATTTTGACTAATTACAGAAATTCTACCATATCTTATTTTTTTTTTCCATTGTGTAGATCAATTTTTTTACCATTTTATAGCGGGCAGCTAGAATTAGCAAATAATTTTGGATTTACAAATGACTTTTCTAAAATACATAAGGTTTTTTTTGTAGAGTCATGAATTGAAAAGATGATCTCTCAAAATTAAATGTCCAAAGAGAAACTTCATAACTTTTTGATATTTATTGAGTAGAAATAACCAAAAGTCACCTAAGATTTTGAATTTGGAGCCCTTCACTAGTCATGTTTCATGTAACACTAGTTGCTAACCAAAATGTATCTGCCTTGAGAGAACTATTATTCTGCCTGCTGTACATGCATGGGCATTCACCAATGTGGATGTGCTCTGGTGTTTCAGAAAGAGCTTTAAAAAGATGTAAACTAGTCTTTGCTTTGTTGTGTGTATGAAGAAAAAGTCATTTACCAATTTGAAAATGAGATAGTTCACATTCTAATCAAGCATTACTTAATTAAATGTAATCAAGCCCACTCAAATGAGCAAATTTCCCTGGTCTCACCGAGGAAAAGGAAAATCCCTTATGATAGAGCTTTTCAAATTAAAGAGCAATACACCTCTGTGTTAGTAATAATCTAGCTGAACATTAGTATGTTACTTCTTCAGTGGTCAGAGGTTGTCTTACTTGCAGAATTATGATGGAGGATTTCTTTATGAAAAAAGGAATAATGAAACTTGAGCAGTATAGTCTAGATCTTTATGAAGCAGAGTATATCTGAGTGTGTTTTAGTTTGCAGATTTCCATGAATAATGCGAAATCATTTCTCATTTTTTTTTCTTTTGCATTTAAAAAGCATAGCTATTAAAACCATTTCTGTTTCAGGTGCCCTTCGTTTCAAGAGAAAGATTATTGGACTAAAGGATGAATTCTACAACCGTTACATAATGAAAAGTTTTTTGTTTGAACCTGTGGTCAAAGCATTTCTAAATAATGGTTCCCGTTATAACTTAATGAACTCTGCCATAATAGAGATGTTTGAATTTATCAGAGTGGTGAGTGCTAAAGTCAGTTCTGTATTGTTTAAACTTGTGGTTCAAACAAACATTTATGCCCTAAATTAAGTAACAATGAAGATGTGATCTTACGATATCTGTATTTAAACTACCGTTATTTTGTACCACTGGTAATTCTTTATGTTCAAACTATACCGTGATTTGAAAATCGAGTTGAGTTGATACTGAGTGTTGCATCTGTAGTCGAAGTGCCCAGAGTGAAAAGCAATCCTAATCACATTTCATCATGCAGATTGGATGATCTGCTTAGGATAGGTATGTCGTTTGAAACTACTGCTATGAAATCTTCAAATTTAGTTATGCCCTATAATGACTTCAATTCTACAGAATATGGAAACATACAGGCAAGAGATCCGTCTTTTCTAATTCTGTTAATGAAGTGCATAAAAATCCCTCTGTGGGGAGCTTTGTGAAGATAAAGAGACTGGTTTGGTTGTCAGTAGAGTGCTGGTTCCTCAATGTTGTCTTCATGGAGGTGCTGACAAGGTGCTGTACAGACCCTAAATGTGGTATGGAGAAGGACAAGCTAGGTAGTGCAGTGGGCAGGTTGTGAAGAAGCACGTGGATGGGGAAAAAAAAGGTTTTGTCACCTATTGAAATCTTCCAAGGTGAGGATCTCCTCTTTTGAGATGGAGTTCCCGAGGTAAATGGAGATAAACTGATATATATTTTATATATTCATATATAAATGAAGATAAACTGAGATAAATTGATCTTAGTGGAAGAGTTGGTGAGAAAAGGATTTGGAGCTTAAAAAAAAAAAAAATTAAATCCATATAGGTGGCCATGACTTCTGTGGTGTGTTTTCTCAGTCATCTGTAGGAAATGGAGATGATTTCGCATTTTATTTTAATTTGAAAATAAGTCATGTTTTATTTTCCCATCCTTTTTCCACTTACATACCAAGATCACATTTCCAGAACACTTTTGAGCCTTTGTAAATAATTTCTGTCTTTTAAAAATTTTCTCTGTGGTTATTTTTAAGGAGAAAAAAAAGAAGAAAAATCTGTCTTTCTATTGTTACTGATGTATTATCAATCATAAGAGGTGACCCTTGAGCAAGCAACCCAAACAGAAGGCAATCAGTGCATCGATTCCTGTCTCTTTGCTTGTCCCTAGATGATGGCAGCTCCCAAATTTAGTCTCCAGGGCTTTTCAGGGACTGAGCAGTGTGACAGGAACCAAATCATGTGCAGGAGCAGCTCTCTTATCCCAGTGAGATGCAGACCTGCACACACCTTTGAGCAGCCACTGCCCTCCCTTCCTGCAGCAAAAGGGTCTGGAGCTTTTCCTGGAGGACCTTCAATATGCCTGACTTGTGCAGTCACAGTGGAAAGCCTTGATACTTCTTCCTGAAGGAAAATACCTAGATTTAGGCTTTTAACTGCACCTGTATGTCTAATAGTATTTTTTCTGAGATAATTACCTATGAAATACTTAAAATAATCCAGCATTTCATTTACAGCGTGATAAAATTTCTTATATTGTATTAAAAAATGCATTGATTTGAACCAGAATGAATCACTTTATGACTCTTTCTTCCTATAGGAAGATATAAAATCATTAACCGCCCACGTGATTGAAAATTACTGGAAAGCACTGGAAGATGTTGACTATGTGCAGACATTCAAAGGGTTGAAACTACGATTTGAGCAACAAAGAGAAAGACAAGATAATCCAAAACTTGACAGGTAAATGCACTTATCTGCTCTCATTAGTATTTCAGTGCTCAAATTCTGTTTCGGGAACATCGGTTGTTCTTTGTGTGATTGTGAGAAGTATAAATAACATTGGCTGCTGTTTGCATCTCCAGCATTGTTGAATTTTAAATAACATTGTTCCCCCCCTTCCCACTTCTCCAGGAGTAATGGCAAGTGATAGTATCCTAAATGTACGTGCACTATTGTAATGAGGATGGGAGCCTATCAGTATCTGAAACTCATTTGATGGATATTGGATTACCACCTTTAAGTTGAAAGATTGCTCTTTCATGAATTATTGCGTGGATTTTTCTTTCAAAAATTCATGTGGCAGGTTTCTTCTCATTTTAGTCAGTGACAGGAGTAGACATGCAGATATCTAGATAACCTCTGCTAAAAGTCACTGAGAAATAGAATTTGTGAAGAAATTTTCAGCAATACTTTTTGTGACTGTTACACTTGCTGACAGAGTGCCACAGAATGTGCTATCGCACTTAAATCATTCCTTCTGTGGTGCCAGAGCAGAAGTTCCCTTCCACGTCGTACACAGTTCCCCACAGTGGTAGGGTGTATAAAAGTGTGTAAAAGTAAAAAAAATAGTACTGCATAACTGCATTTGTGTTTGGTGAATGGTTTTACTTGGTGCAAACAAATAGATGTGAGTAAACATCCTACTCTTCATAATCATTAACATGATCTTAATCTTATGCTATTAGTTTGAACTGATTCGCAAACGCGTGAAAAAATACAAATTCTGATTAGCCATGCTTGGACAAGATGAATTTTCAAACTTCTAGGATATTACATTTCATGCCACAAGTTTTCTTAAGCAATATGTTAAAATCTGCAGCATATTCAGCAGAATATGTCAAGATCTGCAGAAATAAAATGAGAGTATAGTCGTAAATGTGGTTTCAAGTACTGAAGCACTTGTAAGAGCTTTTGCTGGGTCTGCAGTTAGGAGCATTGGTGGGTTACAGGTGGGATGTTTCTCGCTTGTGTCCGATGAGCTTGTCCCTAGAACAGCTGTGAAATCCAAGCCCAGTGGTTCTGACATCAGTGCATGTTTTAGAATATTCTTGAGTAATTTCAGCTGAGGATAAATAAAAATGGTCTTTTTTGGTATAAGTGAAACTAATGGTGTATAGTTTTACCTACTAAGTGTATGAAAGAAACTACAACTTGAAGAGGTTTGTATCTGGCCTGGCTTTTCTTTTTTTCTTCCTGCGTGTTACCAAGTGGCTCTGCAAGCCATGGCACAGTCTGGTCCTAAGTGAAGAAAGAGAATTAAGAAAAATGTGAAAAATAACCCAAATCTGTTCACACATTTTAGTGATGAATAATTGACTAAGGAAAGAGGCCAACAATTTTGGTGGCATGGGCCAAAGGAGTATCAGAGGAATGCTGCTTAAGTGCTAGCAGAACTTCAGTTTACATCCTGTTTGAAAGGATATGCGTTATATAGATACAGATGATGGCATTGGCAACCAATTTATTCAGAATTAGGTTTATTTAAAAAAAAAAAAAAAAAGCTTAGAATTATTTTTTGCCTTTCAGTTTCTTAATTTTTACCTTGGGCTTTTCCTGCAGTCTGCAGTGCAAGACCCCTTCCTTAAACAGAATAAACTCAGACTGTCGTATTCGTATCTTTAATCCAGTAACAGGAACTTTATGAAAAACACTGAATTCGAGATTAACGCTGTTTTCAGTAAAGTTAGAACAAAAGTTACAAAAACTAACATTACTAAACGTTACTAAAACTAACAGCACTTTGGACCCCAAGTACTGATGGCTTATGAAGTGTAATTAAAAAAATTAATCTGTAGTTTCAAACTCTTTTTATAGCATTTTATTTATCTGTGCAAACTATTGTACCACACCTGAATGAAACACATAAATGACATTTATGAAAAAGACATTTAATTAAGTTGTTAGTAATGTACAGAAATTTTAGGTGGATATAATACTACATGGTTCTGCAGAGATACTTTTAGAAAGTGCTTTAAAAAGAAAAAAAGCGTCATTTATGTTGAAAACATAAAGGTGCATGTTTCATGATAATTTGCTATATTGTAGATGCTGATACTTTTATTGTTTTGCAATATTTGTATCTGTAACAAGTCCGTGTAAACGTCAAATATGAATGCTGTGTTTTATTAACATGGGTAAGTTGTTGGTTCAGAAGTTTTTCAATCTGTTGTTTGCAGTATGCGCTCCATTTTGAGGAACCACCGATACCGGAGGGATGCTAGAACCCTGGAGGATGAGGAGGAAATGTGGTTTAATACTGATGAAGATGATATGGAAGATGGAGAGGCAGTGGTGCCCCCTTCTGACAAGACTAAAAATGATGAAGATATTATGGACCCTATCAGTAAATTCATGGAGAGGAAAAAATGTAAGTGATGAGGTGATGATATATGGCTTGTGCAGAAGACCCAGCTTGTACTTTTTAGTTCTATTGCATTAAGAATTTGCTTGCATTGATATTTTAATTCATAACTATCAAAACTTGTGACACTGGACAGTCGGTTTGTTGTCTGTAAAACACAGTGGAACAAAATAACATTTAATTCTTAAAACATTTAAAAGACAGTCTTAGCTGGCAGTCATTTTCTTGTGTTTTATTTGGGTTTATAATTCATCATTTTACATATGAGAAGAATTCTATGACCTTTTCCCTTACCAAGCTATAGCATGATAAGCAAGTCTTAAGCATTTTTCCCCACACAAAATGATCTGTAATCAAGTATTTTGCTCACTAATGTTCCTTTGTTTTTTGCTTTTTTTCCACTCCCAGTAAAAGAAAGTGAAGAAAAGGAAGTTCTTCTGAAAACGAATCTGTCAGGACGTCAGAGCCCAAGTTTCAAACTTTCCTTTTCCAGTGGTACAAAATCCAACCTTACCAGCCAGTCATCTGCAAGTAACTTACCTGGCTCCCCAGGGTCTCCTGGATCCCCAGGGTCTCCTGGCTCTCCAGGATCTGTCTCTAAAAGCACATCCCAGATGGCAGCTATTACAACAAAGGTAATTTTGAACAGGCACAGAGCCACATAGGGTGACTTTATTGTCTCGGATTGGCATTTAGGACTGTTAGAATATGAGATGCTGCTTTCATAGTGAGTGTCTTTATTTCTGAGGTGTCAGGTTTGTATCTCAGTTTTCAGATACCTACTTAAGTGAAACAGTCCTTGAAGCCATTGTAGTCAAGTGCTGGTTAAGTTTCATAAAATGTAATGTACAGTAATTGGGGGAAGTTTTGAAAATCCCAGCACTTCCTCATGGGCTTAGAGGTGCCTAATCTTAATTTTTGTTGGGTTTTACAGTACAGGGAAGTTTTAATGTTTTTAAAGATGCTTTTTTTTTTTTTATTTGCCGAATGTTTTAATTGTTGTAACCTTCACAGTTCAGTCATGAAATACTTAAATTATTGAACGTTTAAACTAAATTTTTGATGAGTGACTGTGTTATAAAAGTATCCTCATTCAAAATTCAATTGGAAGGATGTTCCATGCCTGTTTCTGAAGTGCTGCCAGATCCCTCTTTGCTGCTGTTGTCCGTGCGGGGTGAAGGAAGTCCTTGTATAGACAGAGCTGCAGTGATGCAAGTGATCGTTAGCAAAACTAGGTAGATTTTTGATTTTCTTTTAATTTCTCTGGAAATACTGCCTCTAGTAGGTCTACTTGATGGCCAAAGCTCCATTTTGGATTTACTTATTTAGTTTCTTTTTTCTTTTTTATCTTCCAAACAAATGACATTTTTACTGAATGACATGCTGAAGGATTTTTCCATTTTTTTTTTTCAAAACTTCATATATCACTATTCTTATGGTGATACACTGTACAAAGGGCGTTTTCCGGTGCTTTGGAAAAAGCAATGTGCATTACGTTTTCTTAATTATAGTAATTGTGCCTGTCTTTCCCTGTAGGGAGGCCTTGTGGGACTTGTAGATTATCCTGATGATGATGAAGAGGATGATGAAGATGAAGATAAGGAGGAAACTTTACCATTGTCAAAGAAAGCAAAGCTCGAATCATCATAATGGCAACTGCTGAAGAACATTACTAGTTGAGAGAAGAATTCTTTATCCAAAAAACAAAACCACAACAAAGCAGCAATCTTTTGTGAATTACTGTGTGTGACACAGCTCAACATAAACACATGGATTTCTGCCAATCAAGTGCCAATTCAAAGGAGCAGAAGAAGGGGAAATACTTTGTTTAGGGGAAAGACTTAATGCCTTTGAGCTCTCCAGCTTGGACCACATGTTGCCCTTTTCTCAGGGAAGGAAATGGAAAAAGAAAAAAAAAAAAAAAAAAAGCCAACAGGGCAGGAGTTTTGTTAGTAGAACTCTGGATTGGCTGGTCAGTTGCTACAATTGGAATCTGCTTTCTTGGACCATGTATGAGACTTCTGAAGAAGAGGCGTTTTTTGCCATAATTCTTCACTAGTTAAGAATGCCAGCAGTTTCTTTGTATAAAAGAGACCTGCCTTTGAAATCGTACATTCTGAACATTTTAGTCAAGCTACAACAGGTTTTAAAAACCTCTGTGGGGGAGGGCTGAATATAAAGTTTCCTCTTTTTTTTTTTTTTTTTAAATCTGTTCCCTTTGCCCTTTAAACTGCAGATTTTTTTTTTAATTTTTTTTTTTTGGAGGTGGGGGGATTTGTCTGTCCCTTCTTGATTAAAGATTGAGTGGAATTCTAGATGTGGTCACTTTTGTGTCATAATTTTCTTTGCCCCCTTCTCCCTCCCCCTCCCCCCGAGTGTATGCTTAGTTGTTGAGTATATATTTGGGACCATTAAAATTTTTTGATGTAATATAATCTCACTGTTGTGCTGGTACCTGTTTCACCCTGTGTAATTTTGTTTTGCATCACGGTTCCTAATATGTTTAGGATTTTATGGAAGATGGTATAGTTTTTATTGGAAAAAATAATCTTGCCACAGTGTGCATAAAAAGCAATACTATTTTGTGACTAAATATTTTATATTAAATTTTACACCAACTGTCGTGAGAAACAATTCAGGGAAATAGGATGGAATAAAAAAAAAAAAAAAGATGAATACTGCACGTATGAAATTAGTATTCCAAAGAGACTTTGAAATTTCATAACTGAGAACAACGATGATAGATTAACTCATCAAAAAGCAAGAGGGATGATTTAGGAGTACCAGTATATTCACTCGCTTGACTTACAAAAATAAAAAAGGAATAATTAATGCTGAAGGAAAACTGCATTAGTGGTATTTTTTAAAACCCTTTGATTCCTTTGGATACCTGTTTTAGTGAATCAAAGATGGTTGCAGAATAACTTCTTTATGAGGATACTATCTTTTGAAATTTATTTCAGTACTTTGTTGTGAAACAGCAATTAAGCTTTAGGTCTAACTGAATGACTATATTCTTTCCACTTTTTAAGAAATGTAAAAGATATTAGTTACTAATTGAAACTAAATATTACATGCTGCTTCCTTACTGCTTTTCAGATGACTTGGCTTAGAGAACAGTACTTCATAAGAGTAGAGATTTCCTCAGCAGTTGCAAGAGCTTCTTGCATCTGTTTTCAGGAATTGACTCCCTCTTGGACATTAAAACCCCCAAAGTTGCAACAACCACTTAACAGAAGGGAGAACAGAAATAAGATAAGGGAGAGTCCAGGACTATGTCACAGGTGACCACACACAAGCATAAACGTTTTGTTGGTGACGTTGGTGTTTTGCATGGCAGATTTTGTGGTAACTGCCGATGTCAGAACCTTTGTGATCAAAATTTTAAATAATACATACATGAATAATTCCATATTTAAATGAGAATACATATTGGGGACAAATAATCAGCCATTTTCTCCTTAGAAAGTTGATGTGAAATGACTTGATAAGGTTAAGTTTTTGCAGTGTATTGGGAGTGTCTGTGACAGGGTATTTCCAAGCAAGAAATGTTAAAGAGTTGAGCAACTGGTCAAGAAAAGTCTAGGTTCAGTCTTCTGTGGCTGTGTAAGCTGTCCCCATGCTATCTGAGTGACCTGCCTGGAACTTCATTATTGCAGCTGTGGTATCAGAGCAGTAGTAAGGAAGGAGAACTATAATTTTACAGGATTTTTTGATTAGTTTGAATTTAAATCCTTTGCATCTGTCAGACGTGTGCACAAAGCCCCCAAATTTTGTTTTTGCAGCTTTCTTCATGACTTCTAATTTACATCACATGCGGTTCTTCCAAGTAGTATTTGATGGGAATATTTTTTTATTACTGTTTTATTACACTATGTGTGTGTGTGCATATGCAAGCGTGTATGTTCCTTAAGCTTTATGGTGCTCCATCTGGTCATTATTGATACTTCAATCTGTTAGGTCTCAGGTACTTCCGTAATTAATGTTTGTAGGGATCTTTCATCGTTGCATTTAACAGAGTAAATACCATCCTTACACCATTGGATTTTGATTAAATGAAGAAGAAATATTTTCATTTTTTTTTACAAAGATCTGAAAGACTGGTAAAATATTAAGCTGCACTTCTGTTAATGTCTCACCTGTAGTTAGACGTAAGTTGCCTTTCTAACACTTGAGGCCTGACAAGACAGATCTGCACTTGCGGTCAGTTGGGAGTAGTCAGAAAGGAGGTGATTCCGGGGGTAGTTACGGTCTTGTCCAGCGATTTTCACTTTGATATGCATGACACGCTTGAAAATGAAATACTTCTCTGAAAAAAATCATGGGATCTTGAGAAGAAATGGGTATATAAAACAGTGAATATTAATTAACAGGTATTCAAAAGTAATGTTAACCATCAATACTCTTGTAAATCTCTCTTCATGATGACGTCTATGTCAGGAGGGTGGCAGTGTCTGAAAACTGGTATTTCTGACAACGAGTTCCTTCTAATAATTATGTAATATACCTACTTGATAAACAACAGCCTGCTTCTATCTCTCTCACATCCTACCTGTATCAGTTGATGTGGATTTAAGTGTGAGGTAAGTCTTTATCATACCACGGATGAAGCTGTTCAGATATGTTTTACAAGCTGTAATGACTGCAGATATCTTGTCTGATGTGTCCGTGCTTTTTGGATGCCTCAGCTACGCTCACATCAAGAAGTGAGGAAACGGAGGGACACTGACTGCTAACCTGCCAGCAGGTCTTGCGTGTGGCTCTGTGAACGAGGGGCCAGGAAGGGCTTTCCTTTGGACAGCAGTCTCACCAGACTGGAGCACACACACGCTCTGCAGGGAGTTTTAAAGTGACTACCAGACCTGTGAAATGCAGGTGATGTAGCAGAAGTAATGATTCTTTCACGCACTCAAGGTTGAAAAATAATCTTACTTCTAAAAGGTGTTTGTCAGACTTACATGATTTAAAGTCAGTTTCTGATCACACTGACTTTTTAAAAATATTAAACTTTTATCCCTCAGTCACGTTCTTATGCATTTAAAGTTATGCATTTAAAACATAGAAATGGTATGCATTTAAAACCCATTCTCCCCTTCTGCTGCTGCCACAAATGTCACTTTCCACAGTTTGCTGGGTGTCTGGGTCACACACCCTGCACACTAGGTCACCTCTCCAGCTCACCACTACCAACCTCTCTAACTGTCACCCGCTGTTTTGGCTCCCCTGAAAGTTCAAGCCAGGGAGCTGGAGCCCTCACCTCTGTCTTTGTCTTGGATGTGACTCCTCCTGTTACTTTCAAGGTCTTGCAAAGGAGTATAAATTACTACTGTTCATCTTGTCCCTTATCTTTTGCTCAGTACTATTTTTGCAGATTGCCTTTTATATTTGTCTCTATTTTCTATGGCCTCAGATGTTTATGGGAGATTCTTCCCAAAGTCTTTTTTCCCTAGCATTTTTGATTCTGTATTATGTTAATCTTGTAGGAAAGCTGTGCAGTTTGCCTCAGTTTCGGCACTGAACAAAGGGGAGACTTTGCTTGACATACTATCTCAAAGGTTAATGCTGAGCTTTCTGGGGGCCTTTTGAATGCTTTGTTCCAGATACCCATCACAATCACACTCCTTTCCAGAAACTCAGTTAACCCCTCATTCCAATTAAGACTATTCAAAGGCACAGAGACAACATTATCTATGTTTTTATGTTTCTATACATTTTGCTAAGCCATATTGCTCTGCTTCTTATTCAGATTTCTCTTATGTCTTCTTTACCGAACAAAATGCAAAATACTGAAGGGAGTGTTTCAGAATCAGATGCTGTAAGGAGCAAAGCTCTCTTCTGCACAGCCTCTTTTTCTTCCCCTGGCACCAGTGCTGACAGCTACAGAGGCACTGAACGCAACCTGCATCGCAGCTGAGAAGCTGCTTGACAAACAGCAGAGTCACAGTTACAGGAAAGCTCCTTAATGACAGTCCCGAGCAGAGGGAGAGCAGAGGGACAGCAAGGCGCTTTTCTGCTCCCTGTGAGTTGAACTGCGGTGTCGAGGCCTTGTCAATGCCGTGACTGCCATCCCTCCGAGGGCACCGGGATGTGGATCTGGACAGCGGCTGCAGCGGTTGCCAGGCCTAGGCCAGGCCCAGGGACCCGCAGCAGCGCCAGGGGACGCGCCGGTCCCCGAGCTCCTTTGTGCCGTGAGGAGCGCACCAGTGCAGCACGAAGCACAGACGGGCACAATGTTCACGGCCTTATTTGACTGTTTTCTTACAGGCATTTTAAAATTTTGCTCTGGTGCTTCTCACTTCTATGATAATTTCATTTTTAATTAAAAGCTGACTGTGTGCAAATGGCAGGGGATGAATAGTAGTTGTCAAAAATCACTTAAAAAACAAATAATAAAAATGTACAGATATTCTCCTCCTCATTTTACTATAAGCAGTTCCAAATATAGTTGCACATACCTGGATCCGAACTTTCTCCCATGTATTCAAAGGCATTTCGTTTGTTTCTTTTCTGAAGGCAGCAGCTTCATCTACTACCAGAGGTGACCTCTTGGCTGCACATAATACCTAAGTTAAGTATTAAGAGATTTTCAGTGAAACATAAGGTAAGTAAAAAAGTGTTTATACTGTAAATGCAGAGTTACAGGATGAATAAAACATGGATGAAAGCAGTACAGCCACAGGTGGAGATGACAGATATGACACAGACTTACTGAGATGAGAAAATATGTTGGGATTTGGGACCTAATAACAAGGGGATGTTTTATGGCCAAGGCAGTCTGCTGAATTTTCCAGTTTTCTGGGGCTGTGCTTGGTCTTGTGGCTCCTGAGAGCACTAGGGCCTTTTACCTGGACTCCCAAGAGGAGTTGAATCCGGTTGCCACCGGCGCCCCTAGGAGACCCGCTCCAGGGAGCAGTTACAGTTGGGAACTAGAGAAGGTTCAGTCATGATTCAGAGTTTCTAAGCGTGTCTCCAGGAGCCCTTTCGCTCTTTACTTTCCAGCTGAGAACTGTAAACTCTCATGGCCATTCAGTTCTCCCTTGCTATGTGTGTTCGGCGTTTCATATATCATATATATATATATATAGCTGTACTGTCTTTGAAAGCAAGGAAAACTGTGTTGTCCAGCATGACCCTCACTTTAACATCACAATTTGGAATGCAAGTATTTTTCAAAATCAATTCCCTTTGCTTTACCTGCGTTTGTCCTGCTGCTGGGTTAAGAGCACCTGGCAGGTCCAGGGAGGCCGTTTGCGCTGCCTGTGGCTTCCAGGAGATGGAGCCCATCCCTAACCATGGAGGCAGAGAAAGGCGGCGAAACCCTGACCCCATTTAACTTGAGTTTAGTTATTAACCAAGCAAGCTTGGATTTCGTCTATGTTTGAGCTTAGTTATTGACCAAGTAAGCCAGAATTTAATCTATGGAGTATGGTACTGTGAGAGGACAAATATTTTCTGTAATATATATGATAACCTTCAATAAAATTTGAGCTGGCAGAATTTTGCAACTAAGAGCAATCTGACATTCATTTTCAGGTTGGCCAGAAAGAAAGAAAGTTTGACCTGAGCAGGTAAGAAGTTTGTTTCTTTATAATTCTGAACTGCAATGCATTCTCCCTTTCAGTTATTCCACAAGAGATAACACCAAAATCTTGACTATCCAAATATTGCTTTATTTCAGGACACACTCCTATAGAGGAGTTGCATTCAGTTTGGGCGAAGTAGAAAAAATATTCTTGCATTTGTCTTCTTGCACATGGTCTTCTCTAAAGAGCAGTATATTTGTAAAATATTATTAGGGTTTCTTTTGTCTTATTCATTAACCACTAGATGTGAGCAGCTCACCACACATTCATCTTCAGTACTGCGGTAACTGCTTTAAAATTTTATTTAACCAACACATTTGTTCACAAAACAGGAGCCTGCAAGGTTTCAGTAAGCTACATGCTGATAGTCCAGGCCGCTGAAGGGCTAAGAAATTATTAACCCGACTGAATTTTCTCCCCGTTCCCGAGCAGGGGTTGTTGGGGCGCACGGGATACGTGATGCTCCCTCCAGCCGCAGCCGCGTCCGTCTCCGTGGGGTCAGTAACTCCTGCATTGACACAGCGAGGTGCAGTTTAACCCCCCTCGCCGCCTGGCACATTCCTCTCCAGCAGCCTAGGGAACACGCAGGGAACACACCAGCAGCCTTTGCGACCTGGTTCGCTGCGTAATTTAGGGCTATTTCTATGCAATAACAAAATGATCCAAACACAGACTGAAGCTTGGGCTGCTCTTGATTTTTAATAAGAACACAGACATTTGCCTCCATGCGTGTTTTCCCTCCAGGGCTGATGGAATGAGGGAATGAGCAAGGGTCGTGCAAACAGGGAGTTATCCTCCACCTCGCTGCCCTAGCCTTGAAATGACTGGTGAGGAAAGATGATCCATTCCGGGTCATCTCGGCACTGTCTAACATGGGGAGCGTTTTCCTTTTTCCTCTTCTGCTAGAAATGTCTGTCAGCTGCAAATATGTGGTTAATAATAAAATAGAACTTCACATATAGTAGGCCTGGACTTACCCAAAATTCATTTTGTGAGCTCAGTGTGACTGAACAAAAGTGTAGGTATAGGCAGAATGAATTGAGAAGTGGCTGATGGAAAGACCTGAGTTAAATACCCGAGTTAAAGGAGATGCAGACATGAAAAACAGAGCAAGCCATGAAACACCAACCTAGGAACACCGCACCTACGTGTGTGACGCTGTAGCTGCAGGTTCAGCCTCGTCACACAGTTACGCTGCACGAGCATCTGCACGTGGGTGCCGGCATCACCCAGACACGATCCAGAAACAGCCACGTCCGTGTCCCTGGGGCATTTTCCTGTTTGGGAGAGAGGTTGAATGGATTCTGCCCAAAGGAAAACAATTCCATCCCTCACGGCTCGCCTGTTGAACTGTGCCTATTTGCAGCTGCAGCCCTGGCAGAACTGCCCCTTTCTGTATTTCGTCTAAAAAATGCACGTGTCTTTCTAACCGTTTAAAAAGTTCAACAAGTCCTTGCACTTTTTTTATCGCTTTTCCCCCTTCGCGTTTTCACGCCGAAAGAGCAGTTTTTTCAGCCCGTTTGGAGCGTCGCCCGCTCGAGCGCGGCGGGGATTCCCGTGCTGGCCGGGACGCGCTCCTCAGCAGCGGCGGGCCGCGGGACCCGGCTCGGGACGCGGGGCCCGGCCCGGCCCGTCTCGCGCCGCGCGCCCGGCGCCCTCTCGAACCTTCCGCCGCCGCGGGCGCCGCCTGGGCCGCGCGCAGCCCCGCGGAGCCGCCACCCGCCGCGGGCGGCTCCTCGAGGGCTCCGCGGAGACCCCGCCCCCGCTGCCCCCATTGGCCAGTGCCGCCGCCCTGCCCGCCTCCCATTCGCGGCGGGCGGTGCCCGTCACGCGGCGGCCGCGGCCCCGCTCTAATTGCCGGGGCGCGGGCGCTGCTCGCCACAGGTAGCGACGCTCACGCCGGGGCGCGGGGACCGGGACGCGCCGCCCGCAGCAGCCGCAGCCGGCGGGGGCCGCGCGGCCCTGTTGCTGCCGCGGGAGGGCTCGACGGAGGAGGAGGAAGCGGCGGGCGGGCGGGCGCGCAGCCCCTGCCCGCGGGCGCGGGGGGAGGAGGGCGCCATGCGCTGCGCATTGTTTCCCTGGTAGGCAGCTGCCCCGGGCACCGGCGCCGCGGGCCATGGGCCCCGCGCCTTTGTCTCCCGAGTGAGCGAGCCCCGCGCGCCCCGCCGCCCCGGCAGCCAGCATGGACGTGACCATCTCGGAGCTGCTGGAGCTCTTCCTGCAGAGCCCGCTCGTGACCTGGGTGAGTGCGGGGCGGCGGGCAGGGAGGCGGCCGCCCCCGCGCGGGGTCGGCACCAGCCGCCGGTCCGGGCTGGTGCTTGAGGAGAAGCCGTCGGGAGAGCCCGCGGCCGCAGCGGGGGGCAGCGGCGGAGAGCCGGGCTCCCCTCCGCGACCGAGAACGGCCCGAGCTGCCCCCGGGGGCTGCGAGCGTCTCCGGGGCCGCCTGGCCGCGCCGCGGCACCTGCGCCGGCCGTTGGCGGCCGTTAACGGCCGTTAACGCACGAGGCGCCGCCGTCCGCGGGAGACAAGGGGCGGGGGGCGCTCGGCAGCCCGGCCTCGCGAGGCGCCTCTAACGCCCCTCTGCCGGCAGGTGAAAACGTTTGGGCCCCTGGGGAGCGAGAGCGAGGACCGGCTCGGCGTGTACATGGAGCTGGTGGACGGCGTCTTCCTCAACAAGATCATGCTGCAGATGTAAGTGGCCGTGGCGGGAAGGAAGGGGCACCGCGGCGGTCCCTCCCAACCCCCCCGAGAGTTTTGTTCCTTTCCTATGCGTTTTGGGGGAAGATATGTTGCAGTGTAAATAAGGGAATGAAAGCACTTCATCGTATGAAGCTTCGGTGAGGGTTTGCTGCTGGAGTGTCTCCACTTACTTGTGAACTTTGGTACTGAAGATGCAAGTTGGTGAATAGGGAGCTTTGTTGGTGTATTTTTCAGAAAACACTGTAGAGATGCATCTAAACTTCAAAGAACAAGCATTGAAATTAATTTTTCTTTTTAGTATTAAAATGCTTTGTTACCAAAACTTTTCTAAAGGATGTTTAACCACATCCTTTCCTGTTACTGCTCTGCTGCATGCAGTTTCTGACTCCATTGCATCATCTCTGTATTTGCTTTTAAGAATTTGAAATGCATCTGATAAAGAATTAGCGTGGATGAGTCTTTGGTTTGCTATGGAGACGATCTTAAACTCAGTTGTGGTACTGCCCTCTCTTTGCATTGATCTAACTGAGGCTTCACTGGCGATTTGCAGTGTTTGGCCAAGTCGGAGTGCTTCCATAAACTTAATGGTAAATGGTTTAGATGCAAATGTTTTCTAAAAAATTTAACCCCTCCTTTTTTTTTTTGTCTTCTCTCTCTCTCTCTTTTTTTCCTTTTTTTTTAAAAAAAAAAAAAATACACTGCTGATCCGAAAAAGACAACTTTTGAATCGGTGACTATTGTTTCTCTTATGCAATTTTTTGTGAAAAAAAAAAAAAAAAAAAAAAGACCCAGAAAGCATAGGTGGGAGAAGCACAAGTTTAGTGAAGTCAGAAACTGCCCCATTAGAGTAGTCACATGTGGCTTTTTTCTGTTTTTGGGCAGCTGTGGCAGTGCTTCTGATGGTGTCTTAGGAGCTTGAAACGAAGACCTTTCTGCAGAGAGCTTGAAACTGTTTAAGATCACAGTTGTATTTGTGTATTCCAGCTCAGCAGGGTGCTTGGGAGAGGTGCTGTCTACAAGCTTCAGTTGAGTCAGCCTTTAGAACTTGCAATGCAATTATTGTGTATATGTAAATTGTGAAAGCCTTTCACAGGGTATTTCTGCCCAACAAAGCCTTCTGAAAAGAAAAATAAATGTTTCAAAAGTGCTTACTCATCAGTTCTCCAAGTCCTGGTCCTTAAAGCTGTCTTTCAATGCTTGTCTTAAGATCTCTTCCTCCTGAAGTCTTATTAACGAAGGCTTTTGGCAACTCTATAGAATTTGACGTGCCACGCTGCAGGAAAGGCGATGGCCGAAAGCCACACGTGTGCATGCACACACAGGCAGTAAGTAGGGGTAATGGAGTAAAGTGGTTGGATCCCCTTTGTGGATGGCTGCCTTATTACTCACTTGTTATTTCCTTCTTAGCTTTTCAGGGTAAATAATGTGTTTGCCTGCTTATTTGAGCACAAATAGCCAGATATGTGACTTTACACTGAAACAGCAGGTCAGATTTTGAAAATCTTTTGTGCTACCATGTGATGCAATACTTGGCTTGAGATGAACAGTTTTCTCTTGACAAAGTTTTCAAAAGAAGTGGCTAAAATGCTGTTATTAAACATAAAGTGTGTAAACTACTTGAAAATCTTTTAAAGTTAAAGACATGACTATAAAGCAGTGTCTTACCTGTGAAGGAATCCGGATAGACCTATGCTGAGATTGCGGGATAAAAGTAAAGCTTTAACTTTTTGAGATGTCGAATGGACTTTGCTTAGTTGAGTCTCTAGTTCCCATAGTAATAATTGGATTTTGTTCAATGCTCCCTGACAAATTAGAATGGGTGCAGAGGTTCTCTGTTGCTCGATGGTGTGAATGTATTTTAAATAGCCATGTTGATGGAAGCAAGATCCCGTCCTCCTGAGATGCATGTAGTGTGTATCGTTTGCGCAGGATGTTGGGTCCCTTGTAGGCTATGTGAAAGGAGGTGTGTGTGAGGGGGTGCTGTCTTTCCTCTCCCCTTTCTAGAAAAGAAATGCTCGTAGGAACTGTAGCAGTGAACAAAATATGTGTTGTTTGGGCACAACAAATGTGGCTGCTGTTAAAGGGCAGAAGAGGGAAATGCCATGGTCTGGTCACTGGATAACTAGCTGCTGGGATTTGCTGCACAGCTTTTTAGGTGATACCTAAGAAACTGTGGCTTTGTTTATTTGTTTTTAAGATATTTAGGGATTACTTGTCTCTGAATTGTGGTGCTTAGCTAGCTAAGTCCAAAAGGAAGAGGCAGACAACAGCATTATATTCCTACTCAATTTAAACAAAATTGACAACTCTCTTCAACTTATTTTGGTGTAAATGAGTCGTTTCCTGTGTGTTCTGTAGACACCTTAACCTGATAGCACTTGCAGATTTGCAGTTATGTCTTGATGTTCTGCATACAACAGCGTTTAGTCATCTTCACGGTGCAACTGTTGTGTTCTGAGCTTCTGTGTTTCATGGGAAATTATGTGCTTTTCTGTGGGAAAACTTTGAAGAAGTTTTTAGATGGTTGTGTGTCACTTCCTGGTATGAAACTAACACGTGGTGACACTTGACTGCTTTCAGCATTACAGTTGCAGCTGGGGTATAGTATTTATTACTGTAGGCAAATATTTACTTGCTTCTCTTTCTATAGAGAGAGATTATTCTGAAAGTGATAGGACTATATACATGCAGACAACTGTTCATGTTGGCCTCTGTGGATTTTGAATTTCTGTTAAAACATTCTGCAAATACAAGAATGACAACTTGCACCTAAGCCACACAATAAGAAATCACAAATGAAGGTTTTCCAGTTTTGAAGACAGTTGTCATAGTTTGTGGTATTTTCAGTCTTTCATCTTTGATTTAGAGCATTTGGCAGGATTTGCTGAGCTGTTCATCTCTGTTGCTTCTGGGCTGCAGCAAACATCATGAGTAATGGAGATTTAAAGATATGTATTTGTTTAAATATACTGTTGCTTAAAACTACATATAAGTATCTATTTTTTACCATTTTTGAGGCAGTTTAAAATGCAATCCTTCTTAAATTCACCTTAAATGGCTTCACTCCCTTTAATATGAGAGGAGGAGGAGGATGAATAAGGCAGAGTGATCAAGGTCTCTTTAGTGGTACATTTTTCAGTTAGTGAGTTACCTGCAGCACAGAGGGCAGGCAGTAGCCAAGGGCCATGAAGTGTTAGAAACACCTAGTAAAACTGATTTATTCTGACACACAATCATCCTTGGGCCACTTCAAGGGCTTCCCCATTATTTGTCTATGTTAGTTGTCTGAAATTGCTTAAATAGGATTGTCAATTTGAATTTAGAAAACTTATTTTTTCTGCTTTTTTTAATTTTTATTTTATTAATTGATGCAAGCAGTTGTGCTTCTTGCCCTCTGCATTCTAAACTTGTGACTCAGCTTTATTTATTAAACACACTTTTCTTTCCCCTGCCTTCAACCCCCAAGCCCATAAGGATGGCGTACAAATCGGGATACTCTTTAAAATGGCTATGTATAGTAAAGTTTGAGACTTCTGGCCATTTGGTCTGGCTATTTTTTGCTTGTTTGTGGAAGACTGCCCTCAGTTACACCTTAGTTCTTTTTAGAGAAATTCTTTGATCATAAGAGACATTTACTTTAAAAAAAATGTGCAATTTTTATATATTTATTTTTAAGAGAAAGATGAACCATCAATAGACCAAAAAAAATCACAGTAAGGTTGTGTTCAGTTATTTTTAGTTGGATTCGGGCAGAGATTGTGGTGGATTACTTGTTTACTGTTGCAAAGGGTGTTCCCTGAAGTAACCTAAGGTGCATCAATTTGATGTGTCATTTCTCAGGCTGGATAATGTTTTTAGGAAGGCTCTCTTCTATGCCTGTGAGGAGAAGGCAGGCTTTATAGGATAATGTGGCATGGCAGGTTGGCTCCAGGTTAACAGGAACTTGCGGTCAATGGAATTGAAGGTACTAGAGCAATCAATTACCTTTAATGAAAAAATTTCAGAACTGTTTCTAGGAGTCCTTCCATGTAAATGCTTGTGCCCTTGAACAGATAACTTATGACTTTGTTGTGGCAAAAGACAGAAAAACCCTTCTTGCAAGACAGGACTTGCTTCATGGCCTATGTACTTTAAAAACAAAAACGAACAAAAAAAAATACACCCTCATCCAAGGTCTGTCTAGAAGTATTGAAGAAGCTGCCTCCACTTTGCTTTGGCCAGGCTGTACTTTGTGTATTTGTGCTCTGTTTTGTGTGAGCTTGGGGGGAGGGTAATGGTATGTTGGGTTTTTAAGCAAGCTCTTGGGGAACTGGGAACTTGGCAGGTTTCCCAGTCCTGCCTCGTTTTTCCCAGTCCTGCTTCTGGTACATCTCACAGTTTGAATGGTGGTTGCAGTGGTGCTGTGACCCGTAGAAGGGCTTTGTGCGCACAGCCTCACTCTGCACTCAGGGGCAGAGGCAAAGGGTTTTGGAGGCAGTGAATTAAGTAGGAAGGATGGGTTTCAAGGGTAGGAAAGCTTCTGGGGAAAAGGAAGCAAGCTGGCAAGGGTCAGGAGGCAGAGGAGCTGCGAGGGAAAGGGGATTTTGAGTTATCTCCACACTGCATGCAGTATGAGGAGGTTAAGTGGAACTGCTACTACATAGCAGTGGCTTAGTTTTTAACAGGCAATGTGTAGGTTGTATGTGTAGAAATAGCTTTATATATATAATGTATAAAATATAATATATCCCCCTCATCATTTAAAGCAGCCACTGCCAAGCAGTTAAAGCCTTTTTCTTCCCGGCTCTAGAGCAGAGTCAGTGTGTGACAGTGTTATGGCTGCTTGCTGGGTGTAGAAGCTCATTTGTGTGTAAAAAGGAGTTTTAAGTTGCCCCAACTGTTCAGTCAGCTTTTTATTGCAAGTTCCTTCCCTCTTAGCTTCCCAGCTCATTGGGATGAGTTTGCCTACAGAGGCTAAGATTTGCCTTGCTGCAGCACTGAGGCTTGTCACCATCTGCTTGGAGGAGGGTACTCCAGGATCTCAAAGTTCAAGCCCAGGTGCCCTTTACGCTGTTTGCTGTGTTGCTGTAGAGCCGTGTCATCAAACTGCATTGGTATGTGTAGCTTCCACTTTGTCGTATCTGTGCATCAGTAAGACAGAATTTTTAATGTAAAAGCAGACATCAGAAACTTTACATACCTGTTACTATCTGTACTCTAAAAGCTTCTTGCAGTTGCCTCTTCGGGATGTGATAAGTGGTATACAAAATCCACTGCTGCTCCAAAAGCCGGGGAGAGTCCTACTGGCTTCTGTTGGGAGAGTTTTGATCACTGCTGTTTGTGTGATCACTTCTGTGCTTCTGTTTGCTTGAAGCCTTACTCCATAGATAGTGTCTCATGTTATCTTCTGCCCACTTCTCTCACTATCTCTGGGGAATATCTACATACACCGTCGTATTTATGTACATACCATTGCTTTCATTAGATGCTTTGGGATGATTCTGCATTTAAAAAAAAAAAAAAAAAAAAAACCTTGGCATACTTCTGTAAACTTTGTCAGATACATTTTTAAATGAAATACTGGATCATTTCCTCTTTTATTTCGCTGTCAACACTCAAGTTCAGCATTTGGCCTCGAAAGAGCTGTGAATGGCTTAATTAACAACAAGAGGAGAGCTCTGGGAGGCAAGTGTTTGGATTGCGTAGGAGTCTTTTGATAGAGTTTATTATAGAGGAAATGCATGGCTTTGATCTATGATACTAGCAGATAAGGTTTTCAGACAACTACTTTTGCAGCATGTTGCAGGGCATACGTGGAATCTAAAGGTACATGTTCATATTAATCATTTGCAGCTTTTTGCCGTTGACTTCCACCTTCTCCCTTCCTAGGAAATAAAGTTTCTTTGAGTACAGTTTTGGTTTGCTTAGTTTCATTTTAAATATTAGTTGCCTTCCGTCTCCCTAATCTTTGCACTTTATTTCTAATGGGTGTACGTGCACCCATGCTTATATTCTATTTGTAGAGTGAGAACTGTTCTTCAGTAAATACTCGGCATATGAGAGTTGTGTGATAACATGATATAGGTATGATGAAGTGCAGTCTTCCCTTCACCACTTAAGTACAGAGTGTATCTGGGGTTTTTTTGCCGTTTGAATAATGGACTTATCACAAGTAAGTGATAAGCGCTCCTTAAAGCCAGTATATGGTAATCTTTCCTAGGCTTCCGTTTATTCCAATAAGATAAAATCTTTGTTCTCAGAGACTGAACATGGTCTAGTGCACACAAACTAAATATACTTCTTGGTTCAAGGAAATAAGGAGGGAAGCTGCCATGATTTACTGTGTGGGTTACCCGAACTAGTTGTCTGGTGGTACACTGGAAAGATTTTCAAGTTGTATATAGATATAAAGGTAATGTGCTTTTTGGGTTTGGAATTAATGTGCACTGTGTGTAATTATGTCAGTGCATTTAATACACAAATGGTTAAAAGTCTTCCTAATGGTGCATTGTCAGGATATTAACTCTTACTACCAAGGGAACTAAATATATATATATATATATATTTTTTTTATAGAGATCCTCGGCCAACCAACCAACGTGTTAACAAGCATGTAAATAATGACATTTATCTTCGCGTTCAAAACTTGACCATCTTGGTCAGAAGCATTAAGACCTATTATCAGGTAAGATTTCTGCTCCCTAGTAGTTGGTTTATGGTGATCGTTACGTTGTTCCAGATAGTGCAGAAGCTGGTGACTTTGTTAAATTTGCCACAGGAAATGGAAAGGCGGTTGTGTCTGTATAAAAGCACTTTCAGCCATGCTTTCTTTATGAAACAGTGCAGCTACCTTTTCTATCCCTCATGGCCAGAGGCTGCTTTTTCTCTCTTAGAAAATGGGAGGAAATTGTGTTTGAAGGCAGTGATAGCAGATGAAGGTTTGTGTAGCAAAAAGGCTGTGCATCCCGACCCCTCTAGGGTTACTGAAATTAGAATAGTCTTTTGGGGTATAGAACTTGTTTAAAACAGGTTACCCTCTCTCAAAGGGGCTGCCTTTAGAAAATTATAAGGAACTACTTTTAGTGCTGTCAAACCAACCACAAAACAAAGTAGTATTAATTAAGAAAAAACAAATTTGTACATATCTTCAAGGCACCTCCTTCTGGTGTTAGTTGTTTGTTTTGATCATTTTCCTTTATAACAGACTCAAGTGCGGGAATGGCTTTGGAGCCTGGCAAACAGTGCTCCTAAATAATGTCCTTGAGCTGACCTCTCGATGTTTCAGGGTTGTAATAGCTCCCTTGAAATGGCTTTAGGGACAGCTGAGCGCTTTGATAGGCCTGCATACATATTGGGTTCTGCTGAAAAGCCATAGGGAGTGACTCAGTTGCATAAATAACTTCTGTATGAGCACCTTGGTGTATATTGGTACCCCTTACTGAAAGGGATAGTTGTCCTTTTGTTTCCTTTTACACAGTTTTTGCCAAATTTAACTGCAGTGCAGTATAAACTAGACTTTAAACACTTGTCTATTGAAATGGTTTTGTATGTCAAATGTGGTCTTGAAATTTAAGGTGTAGTAGTTGATATAAATAGTCTTTACTTATCCTGGGCACTTCATCTCCTGCATGCATAGAAGAGATTATGTATTATTCTTGCCTTCAAAATACAGCAGAGATGTAAGGATGCATAAGAGATACAACTGCAGTAGTGTCTCTTGATGTCATTTGTTGTCTTAGAGCTGTGTACTGATAGCGTTACTGCCACTGTTGCTTCTACTTCTGGATTTGCTCAGGAAAGTTTAAAAGAGATGAATTTCTGAAAGTAATGTGGAATTAATGTCTACGGTTTGTAGCTGTCTGCCATAGTTTAGCTTTGAGAGGATGTGCAAGAGGTTTATCTAAACACAGCTGACCTATGTCTCGGGTGTTGAGCATGGGAGTTGCTGATGGGATTGGAGATGCTAATAGGATTTCTGCGACTTGGGATTTCAAAGAAGAAGCTTAATTTGATCATAATTGTTTTGGGGTTTTTTTGTTTTCCGATGACCATATGAGAAGTCTGCAAGAAAATGGCCTGTGGGAGGGCAGGAGATGAGCCTATGTTATTTCCTATACTTTCTGCAACACCCTTGTCCTTCAGGTGTTGGAAGCAAAATTTGATTCAGGAGACTTCTTTATCTTGGAGATTATTACATAACTTCTAACTACATACAAGAAGAGATAAGACTTGGGAAGGGGGTGGGAATGGGGAAAAAGTGATTTAGAATTGTCATTTTTTTTTTTAGACTTGTTGACCTAACTGTTGTTTTTAACCAATCTCATAAAGCAAGGCAGAACTAAAATACACAGGGATGGATTTCATTAGGAAATCATAGTTGAGACCTTCCATAGTGGGCTTAAGTCATGTGTGTGGGGTTTTTTAGTCCCAGAACTATGCTGTAAGTCTTGTTATATATTCTGTAACTGTGTGCTTGCATATGTGAACTGAATCTGACTGTATGTACTGTACCTAAGTAGAACGGTTATGGGAATTGATCATTCTTTAGTTTTGGTCCTGAAAATGTTCAATGTGACCAAGCTTAAAGTCATGTTTTTATGATGATACTGTGTGAAGAATTTGTTTATGCTTGTCACAGCCCTGCGTTCAGGGCAAATTCAGGATCTTGATGATAATCTCCTCTTTCATATAAAGCTGTGCAACGTTTGACCCAGCAGTTTGGGAGCAGTATGGCATGTCACCTATGCAGTAACTGAGTTCTGTACCTCATTACTTAGTATAATGTCATATCTGTATGTGTCTCTTAAATTGCAAAGAAAACTTTATCTAAGATCTGAGATACGTAATTTTAACTAGCTTTTAAAATATTCATATTAGGTTAATTCTGGAATATATTGAAGATCTAATCTCTTCTGGATTAAAAACATTTTTGGAGAATTTAAATGGCTTGAAGTTGTGGGCGTGTGTACGTAATACTAATCCTATAACTCAGCTTGAGGTCAGGGTAGTGTCTTCCTGTCAGAAAACACCTGATCAATTTAAGGTCAGGCTGGAAGTGGGAGGGAAAGTTCCTGACAAACAATAGCAACATGAATTTGCAGCTTCCTCAAGAGAAACAAAAGCTTCAGAAATAGTGTTGGCCTTGGCTTGGATACATGCAGTGAAAGAGAAAGGAAATTTCAAGTTCATGGCTTAGTCACAGAGAGAGATGGGTTGGGTTTCCTAGAGCAAGGGAGATGTGCCCTCATATTTTACTGAGGGATACTGATAGATATTATGAAAAACTTCTGCCTGTTTGAACTGGACAGGAACAACTAAGCCTGTGACTTGAGTTTGTGCTATTCTAATCCCTGTGTCTGAGGAATGTGACCTCAGTAGCTACTAAAATTGAATCTGATATTCAGAAGCCTAATGACATTTAAGATATAATTGTCTAGCATAAATATATCTGTATAACACATCTCTTTCTTAAAACAATTATTCTTAATACAGATTATTTTGCTTAAAACAGGTATAGGCCTGATCCAGAGGCATGAGTCCCTTTTTTAAACACTTGGGTCAAGCCATGAAGTTCACTTTCTATCATTGATTCAGGAGGTGTAATTTGGTAAGGGTGAATGTAGTGGGAAAGCCTTTTTCTAGGTAGAATTGCTTGTGTTTTTAGAAATTTGCTCACTTTTTTTTCCATTAATATTCAAAGGGTTAAGTTCTGGCAAGTCTTACAATTGCAAAAATGTTCTTGCTGATGGCTGCTAAAAGAGCCGGTGGTGTTGAGACTTAAGTAAAATGGAAGACAAAAGTGATTACTGCAGGATCTTTTTTAATTTTTAATAATGTCTATAAAAAGTTAGTCATGCTGCAGTAACATCTGACATTTCCCACTGTTTGAGCAGCCACACCTTTGCAGGTCCCTGGAGAAGAGGGAGAGAGAGCATCTCTGAGGCTGAGAGGCTCCTCTTAAATCAGGCAAATGCGTCATTTTGCTGTGGGATTTCTTGGACATTAAGGAGAATCTGTCATTAATTGCATTTAATAACTGTTACAGCACTGGTTAGCTGTAGAAGTGCCTGGTCGTAAAAAATATTTTAGAGTTCCTACCACATCTTTGTGAAGTACCAAGTGAAGCAGAATGCGCTGATTGCTCATTGCGAGTTCATGTTTTTTCTTGCTCTGAGTTTGCATATATAACTTAGCGCAGGGAGATTTGACTGTGCTCTGTTGTGCCTCTAAAGGGCTGTTAAAGAAATCTAGAGAGAAGTGAATGGATCAGAGAAGGGAACTCATTCACTTCTCTCTGGGCAGATGTGCTTTCTCTTAAAGGATGATGTCTTTGCCAAGTACTGTAGCTAAACGGCCTTTGTGGAGCTAACTGACCTCAAGCTGCTGCCTATCGATTGATAACGTAGTTGGGAACGTTGGTCCTTAGGCTGTCAGCTCGAGTGATGGCAGAAAATGTTACCTTGCTATCCTGAATTCTGCTTCCACTTTAAATGATCCTGGTGTGCTCTTCACTAATGAATGGCACCGTCCTAAGTCAGTCAGCTTGAAAGCATTGAGGTGTGAGGGTTGGCAAGGCCAGATAATATTCCGTGTCAATGAAGTAAAAATGTTCTGGTCTTCATTGCCCTGGGCCCTTATACTGCTTTTTCAAATATGGTGCTCATTAATCTCGGCTTTGGCAAATCTCTGTGGTGATGTCCCAGTAGCTCTGTTTCTGGCGGTGTCTGCTTAACACCGAGACATGTACAAAAGTTGCTGTTGCTGCTCTTTCTACTGGGAATGGAAGGAGAAAGCCAGAAAATCTGGAATGTTGGCCTATCTACTTGCCATGCTGTAGAAGATGTTTAAATCCTGTGGGTGCTTTTGAAATGTCAGTATTGGAGCAACTGCCCCTGGTCTCCCCAGTGCCTGTTCAGCTGTGCAGTTTTTAGAAGAGATTTAAGGCAGGTTGGCAGGGGAAGCTTGGAGTGGCTTTGTACTTCCTCCACTCCTGTCAGTCCTTACTTTGATTTTTTTTTTAAAGGTGATTTTTTTAAAAAAACCCTCACTTCAAATTTATAAAGAGCTAGATGAAGATATGAATCCATACTGATGTCAAGTAGATTATTAATATTTAAAAATACCAGTAATAACACAAAATGCCTATTTTGCACTCTAACAAAAAAAATGCTCATGTTTGCATAAAATCTTGGGACTGGTGGAGAAGAGGAGAAAACAAATGTTATCACCACTTGTCTAGCCGCTGGATGTATACTTAGGCCACATCCGGAGAATGTGGATGAGAAATGCTGTTGGAAGTGTGGTCATAGCTGTGTTTTTGTTGCCTGTAGTTCCCATAGTTGTGTCCTCTAAATGCTTAACAGATGGCTTCATATTTTTAAATATGCTGGAAATAAACACTTTTTCCCCTTTCTGTGAAGGCTTCCACGTTTACATCCCTGCATGCTAATTTAATGGAAATGCTAAAGGTTACAAGTTTCTCACCAAAGCTGCACAAGCCGCACTGCACTAGCCACACAGCCATAACTGGTTTTAGAATCATCTCTCATTAGCATTTATTTCTTCAAATGAAGAAATGAGAGAGATCACTGCTAATTCTACTACCTCTCCCTAAAATCACTTAGCAGGCTTTAGAGATAAAGGTGAATGAGGTGCCTTATTTAAGGTATATTTCAATAGACTTGTGTCCTTATGCTTTTTACTCAGTTACTTTATATTTGTATAAAGCAAGGACAATCAAGAGTGTTTTTTTTTTTTATCAGCTGCTCAGCTAACTTTGTACAGGAGCTGACTGTATTTTGTTTCAATGCAATGAACTGGTTGTTGCCATGAAGTACTGAGGCTCCACAACTGTGATTTCAACCTGAGAAAGAGGAACAGTTTTGTCCTCAGCCTGGGGCAGAATCTGGTCTTTCCAATTGCTCAGGCAGGGGTTGAAATCTTTTGTAGCTGAGGTTTTGAAATATCAGTAGCTTACAAATTAATAACCACTCTTGCTCCTGTAGCTGAAGCATCCAGTCAGACTTAAAAGTTCTTGAATAGATTGCAAGCAGGAATTCAAACTCCAATCTCCACATTTGGGCACAAGTTATGAATTGGCAGCTGTATTCAAGCTATAAATAAAGTTCTGAAAGTAGCAATGTTCTCTTCTGTGAGTTGAAATCTTTCCCTACTAGGCAGGATAATTCTAGTGTACTAGCAAGCCAATCTTTAGCAGAGAAAATGCCAAAATTGTAGAAACATGCATAAACATACTCCGAGGTTGAAAAGCATCTCTGTTTTAAGAGCCAGAAATCTTGCCTACAATGCCCTATTGAATTAGATGATAAATACAATATTTCATTGGATTTCTTTTTCGACTGGTATTGCCTGTTTGGTGTGTTAAGCTACAGCATGCCAGAATGACTGTTTTCCTTGGATTGCTGTTCCCTACATATCCTCATTTAGGAACTTGCGTAGAGGTGAACCTTTCCTCCTCCGGAGATTTAAATTCTGTAGGTTGTTATGCAGAATGTCTACTTTATCAAGAACAAGGTCTCAGATTTTTAACAGGTAATCTATCAATTCAAATATTTTGCTGATTTCACATGCTCCTGAGTGTGTTTTCTCCCTTTCCTGGGCAGCTGAGTGAACTGTATGCTCAGTCACTTGTTTCAGCAGTTGCAGTTCTGTCATTGCACCTACCAGAGGTAGCATACAGGTTTCTGTGGCCTTGTGTTGCAGCTGCATTTTGAAATAAGTGAGCAGCAGCTGCTGGGTGTGTGGTGTGTGTATGTGTGTGTTTTTAATCCAGGATTTTTTTTACTACTGTACAATGGAGTTAGTACTAAGATAGTATTGTGAAGGTGTGTTTCAGGAAGATTGAGGAGATACTGCTGTTCAGCCACTGACTTACTGCATGACCTATAATATGGCCTTATTAATCCCATATTTATATTCACCTGTATTGTTTTAGGTGAAGCACCTAACTTGCTGAAAGGTAGACACCATCTCTTTATGGATTTATGCAGTACCTAGCTCAACAAGGCTTAATTATAAAACATTTTTAGTTAAATTTTCTGTAGCACAATCATTAAACAGGAGAATTGCATGCAAGACGAATAGACTGAGGACACTTGGATAACATGGTAGTGGGTGCCAGCTAAATGAATTGCTACCTTGGCACCGAGTTCCTATGAAGTACTGATTTAGTTTCTTCACTGAAAATAGTGGTCCCACTGTAGATTCCATTATTAAGCATTTCAGTAAGGAAGACGCTGAGCCAGGTGCCTTATCGCTACCAGAGACACAGGCTGTTGCTTTTTGGTGAGAAATGTCTGGTTTCTTTCCAAGGAAAGTAGACAGAATAACTTGTTTTTTCCCTGGGTCAAGGTAAGTTTCTGTGGAGGCTCCCTCGAAAAGTTGCCTGTGCGGTGAGAGCTGCCCTTGCAGGTGGTTACAAGCCTGCCATCAAGCACGTCGCTGAGGTTGCTGGCTGTGATTCTAGGATACGTTTTAGCTGATGTACGGAATTGTTTTCAAGTTTAATGGAAGACAGAGCTTCAAGAGTCAGTGCTCTCCCCTGAGGCTCAACGTGCATTTTAATACTGTGTGAAACAGTGACCTCAAACAGATGGGTAAGAATAGGCTGTCTTTTAAACTTCTTAATGGCCTTAGCCTGTAATTTCATGGAGCTGGAATATGGGAGAGGAGAGAATAAACTGGCAAGCGTGGGTCTATGTTTCCTCCTTTTTTTTTCCCCCTGCCTTAATAAGTAATAAGCTTACGTAGTCTTCATACCACATGAATCTCAAAGCTATTATGAGCTGCTCTCTTGCTAAGAGGTAATAGCATGTGTAAGTGACAGAACCGTAAGCAATAAAGCAGTCTTTAATGTGTTCTGCTTAATTTGCTGTTCCTCATGAAAAATCTTTTAAAAAGAGGGAAAGATGAGTTCTATAAATGTCTAAGTTTTATTAATAAAACAAATCCTCCGACTGCATAGCCCTTCCCTAAGCAAGAGATTTCTGTTTATAATGTCAGATGAAAAATTAAGATGGCTTATTTTCTTATTTTATTTGCATATTTTGCCTGTGGGAGGTGGAAAAAATAACAACACTTAATCCAGGATAGCTTTCTTTGAGAGTATTGGCACACTGACTCTTTTCCAAATTCTACGTCTCGGCCTCTGATTTAAGGCTTAGTGTGATGGCTTGTTTCCACCAGTCCCAGAGACAGGTGTGACTGAGCTGTGCACTGTATGAGTGAAGGTGTCTCTTGGCACCTAACACATCTAATGCAGTAGACCTAGACTTTCTATTCTAGTGATGTTGTGAATAGCATTCCTTATAAAGGCTTGTTACAGAACTCTCAATTTATCATATACTTTTTTAATGATTTATTAAACCAGTGTATAGTAACTTTATCATATTTTATCTGAGGCAGATAAAATCTGAGGCTATCTTTTTAAAAGAGTGATTGCAGTCCTTTTAAAGGAGTGATTATCAACTTGAGTTGTATGTAAGATCTCAGATGAAACATCTTCTGAAAATAAAATACAATTTTCATGGTGACTGGGTGGTAGAGCTTTATTGTAACTACCCAATACTTTGGGCAAATATGAATCTTTTTGTTCAAAGAAATAGGTGTATAGATTGCACACTTGCCCATCCTGGTTAAGAAAGATTGGATTTACTTTTGAGAGTGTGGCTCTAAAAGTGATAAGGGTGCAGAATTGGCTGCGTGAGGAATCTTCAACTGAAACTTCAATGGTTTTTTCTTTGCCTGAGACAAATCACAGGAAAGGGTGTTTTGTTTTGCCTTTTTTGGGTTTTTTCCTTTGTTCATTTAACAATACGCAGTGTGTCTTGCACCAGCGCAAATTAGGGAGGACTTAAAAAAGCACCAAAATGGAGATGCTGTCACTGCTGATGCATGCGTACATTTTGCATTTGCAAGTAGGTTGATTTTGTAAATATGTATTTAAGGAAGGATTTTTAAAATGGGCTCTTGTTCTAAAGAGCAAATAAAGCAGGAAATTGTGTGTGTACTTTAAGCAAGCACAGGGAGATTGAGCAGCTATTTAGATGGGTTGTTTGAAGAGGTTCTGTGTGAGGTGGTGCCTCTGCTGTTTCCCTTCATAATCAAGAGAGTGCTGAAGGAGTTAAGCTTTTAAATTCTGCAGGGTCCTCATGTGGCCAGTAGAAGTGTCCAAATAAAAATCTACTCTGACTGAATGGGTCCCTGTGGAGCTGTCACTGTCTGTTCTCTTTCATAATTGGCATTTATTAGAAGTCTCTAGGTATTTATTTATTTAGACTTAGAATGGCATTGATAGAGCCCGTTAGGTGATCAGGGTAAGTGTGATGGACATCTGTTCCTTTGCTGAGCTTGGGGAAAAGACTGCTGGTCTCTGCACAAGTAAGATCTGTATATAGATTCCCTTTTAAATATCTTGTGAAAATGGCAATATACTGGTGTCTTAATACCTACTGTAGGTTAAAGGATTTAATCTTTCTTCTGGAAAAATGTTGCCTTTAAGTACCTGACATTGAAGAACTATTCTCAAAGATATCTAAATTGCAGTGAAGCCTAAAAGCAAAAAAAAAGCTAGTTCTGTGTCACCTTGAAGATTCTTAGGAAAAAAATAGTGACCCCATGTATAATATACACTTCTTACCTGAAAGGCAATTGGAAGGGAGTCCAGCATCAAGCTTCTGTCATAGAATGATCTGCTCCTTTGAATCCCTCCATGTGCAGTGTGCTAGAAGAAAAGGGATAGGGTCTTACTGGGGTTAATGACTAGTTTATTTTGAAACAGCTGTGTTATGGTAAAACTAAGTGGCTGCAGTCCCAGAGGGGCCTAAGGATTACCGGTAGAAAGTGGAAGAAAGTGAATTTCTTCTTCAATTTAGGTATTAAATGCAATGTTACTACATATTTGTAGAGGACTGTTTGTCAAAATAGATTGCAAAAGAACAGGATCAATTCTGAGATGTAGCTGTGTTTGAAACTGGAGAAAGTATAACTACCCTCCCCATCCGGCTGGTTCTTATAGTGCTGAAATCCAAGGCAGAAATCAAACAAATTAACTTCTGGATGCTACATGGAGTTTGCAGAGTGGAGAATGAGGAGAAAAAAAAGATATTGTAGAGAGAGTAGACTTGGAATGGTAAGTGAGAAATAAAAATCCTCAAGTCTCTTTAAAATTGTATAGTTGTTCTTCAAATGGAAAAATATAGTGCAAGTACAAAAAGTTGTGCTTTCATATATGTTTTTAGGTCACTTTTTAGATTTTGAGCCTTCAGAGGAAGGAAACAAAACATTGCTTTGCTTTTCCTGAATGTGGAAAAGCCCTGTTAGTACATCACGTTTTTGTCTTTGGGGGATTGGAGACTAGTGGTTATCTGAACACATGTGGATGTGTCTTCCTGGTTTTATGTGCAAAAAGTGGGAGTTGACGTTAGAGGACCACAGAAGCTGCTGTTATTAGAAGCCTTCCTTAACACTTCAATGCTTTGGCGTTTAATTCGGTTCCCAGATCCCAGTCATGCAGAAGAAACAAAACTTGAGTGCTCTGTTTTAACTCTCAAACTTCAAGCTGCCCTCCATTTCTCTGGGTAAATATTTCCTTTGTAGCTTAATTCAAGATTTTGGTCTGAGAGGTGATTTTTGACTTCCCCTTTTCACTTAACTTTACTTCTTTATAATTTGCTGGATCTTGTTATTTCTTGCAGACTAACCTATGTAAGATGTGCTAGCAGTGCTTGGGCTTCTGTATTCTTAAAGTGTCTCAACTTGCAATTGCACTTTCTTTTCCCAGTGTAGGGCCCGATTAGAAGTGATACTGACTTCTTCAGACTGATTTAATGGAGTATGAGATCCTGAGCATATTGCATGGCAAGGTCTTTAAGCAGTTCTGCTTTGACATCCTCAAATATTGTGAAATTGGAGCTGCTTGCCAGGGCATGGTTTGTTTTGGCTCTTCTCCTTGACAGTGTATTGCAGCCTTTGCCAGTGTCAAGGTATTTATCACACTTTATCAGAACTTGGAGTTTTTTCAGTGTTTATAGCAACCGTTTGAATACCTGTAGTAGAACCATCCTTACTTGCGTTCCCAGTGTTGAGTCCAGCAGCGTATCTGGTATTCAAGAGTCAGAGCTCCCTGGCAGGAGAGGTAGTTCAGAGGAGAGATGAATGGGCAAGATGGTATGTCGTTGTCTTTATAAAATTTGACCTGTTCTTTCCAAGCTCACAGACCTTGCAGTCAAGCCTGTGCTCTGACACCCACTTAAAAAGGCAGATCACTTGAGCTTTTTCTGGCATCCCTGTAAGTAGAAATAAATTTCTAACCAGAGACTTTATGAATCTCGAGTTTATCTTCAGTATCAAATCCATTAAAAGAGAAAACCTTCATCTTAGTCATATGGGAGCCTTTCTCCTTAGGCTGCATTAATCTAAAATCCTTTCTAAAGTTCATTGTAACTTTAGAAAGATAGTGAAGAACTTGATTTTAATTGATTAACTCTGAAAAATGATACTCAAAATGCAAACAAGTTCTGGGTTTCCCCTTTTTAGGAACAGGTTACACATGATTCTGAATTAACACTTACTGTAAGCCATAACTTTGCTGCTGCCAGCTGTATTAAATATATGGCTCTATAAGGAGGAGGAGATATGTTAGAGTATTTCAATTTAAATAAGCTTTTTAATATGACAGCTCTTAATGAGCTTCAGTACCACAAAACCAGAGGCCATAGCTTTCCAGTTGCATCGGTTTTGCGTAGCGTGCCAAACGCTATGGAAAGCGTGCCAAAGTGAGTTATCAGATTGGCACAAAGTTTAGGTCAGCATAGTCTTTTTATAGTAGTGTCCCTTTTTCACTGCCCTTCTGGCAGATTGTGGTTTGGTGCAGTGTAACTGGTAGAGAGGTAAAAATTCCTGAAACACATCACACTGAAGTCAAGGCAAAGACATATCCAAAATCACTGTGCAGGGAGGCATTTCCTTCACGTAGGAGTCAATACACTGTAGCTCCGTGCTGTGACCTTACAGTTGCTTCCTTGTTTGTCTTCTCTGTCTGCTAGTGGCAGGGATGGGGTGTGGTTGACAACCATAATGTTCTCTGGTATATACAACCATGAGTTTTGTTTCCTTGCAATGATGAGGAATGATTTCAGGCCTATGTAATACCAGCAAATTGTGAAATGGGCACGCGTGCAAGTCTGGAGGTAGTTTAAACTTGTTTGTTTGTTTTTGCTATGGAGGTTCACTGAACTTCTGTTGAGTTAGTCTGAGAGGGGACAATACAGAAGTGAAATATTTCATGAAGATCAGCTCAGATGTGAGAAGATATTTGGGCATTTAGTGCAGCAGTTGTTTTATGTTTGGGATACCAATTCATGATTCTACAGAAAAGCAAAGATATAGTTTTTTTATTACCTCTTTTCACATACTGTGATGAGAAGAAAGTTCTATGAGACTTTAAACCTGGTGATTTTACTAATGTAACTCTTGTCTAATTCCACTTTCAGATGGGGCTGTGATTTGCCTTGTCCTACTTTCCCAGGCTCTAGACAGAATGTTTAAACTGGCTTGAAGTGTTTGGGATGCAGTAAGAAAAACAAAGGAAGCTTTCTTAAGTTTCTTAAGCTACAAGACAAGGAGAAACAAGCAAAGGAGAAGGAACTTCTCCCTTTAGTAGTGTGTCTGAGAGCACTTGTCTGTTTTGTGAGAAACTGTGGTTTAATTCCCTCTGTTAGCAAGAGGGCATCTGAGCACTCAGAAGTTTGTCCTGTCCATCAAATGTGCCCTGTGTTGCAGTGGAGTTCTCTGCTTCTTGTGGGAGTTGAAAGTCTTTGATCAATTAAGCCTGTATTTTGGGCAGAGTCATGCATGTGACTCAGTCGCTGTTTGGGCAGTTTTTACACGTGATTTTGAAGTTTTTGTGTCTTACATGAAGCAGATGTGAATTATAAAATAAATGAAATGGGGCAATTCTCCAAGGGAAAGACTGAGCATCCTAATCCCATAATATTCCAGTTGTTGAGAGGTTCACTTGGGAAAAGTAGGAAATGTAAGCTCTCAGTTCTGAAGGTCGTTTCATCTGTCAGATGTGCAGTAACCTCAGTGAGTGCATGGTGAGTGTAAAGTGTCTCCAACAGAATCATCCTGACAGGGACACAGGCAACAAAGAATCAGCCTTTACAAGAAGTGACCTTCTTGTAAAGTGACCATCAGATACAGCCAGCTCTCTTGGAAGGTCATCCCACATGTGTACTTGTGCTCGTATTGGCTCTGGAGGTTGGGTGTTTACTATCAGTTCTGTTTTCCTGCTGATTTGCAGCACAAAAGGAAGCTCTCTGACTAGTCTTCCCTCTTGTGCTTAACCTCTTGATTTTCTGCTATCAGCTGTGCAGTCCAGAAGGAAGCTGTTTTTTCCTGGATGTGACTGTGAGGAACTATAGTCATGGCCAGCTGCTTCAGCAAGGCACCCTCTCTGTATGTAAACTGTGAAACTTTGTGCCTTGTGTGCTGTGGCTATTCAGCCTGCTAGCAAATGTCTGCTGCTTAATTATTCTGTAAGCATGTTCAAAAGTCCTACTGGAATTAGTGCAATGCTTTTTGCTGGGTGCTCTGAAAAGCCTATTTAATGGGTATTCAAAGCTCCTTCTGGTAGCCTTAGTTTTGGAAAGGATGTAGAATATTTTTGCACTTGGTGATGCAAATATCAAGGCTTTAGGGAAGGCAGAAGTTCCCTTAAATGTTAACTGAGATCCACTCACTAAACTTCCCATTGTGAGGATGAGGGGAGAGCAGCTTGTATTGTTTTGGTGGGAGTTGTGTGTTTTGTGTGGTGTGTTTAAACTTCCATTTTGTTCCATCATCCTGCACCCCATGTGACACAGACCCTTTTGCCTCCCGTGTCTCTGGCACACAATGCTGCTGTGTCAAAGAGAAATTATGAATGGAGTGAACTGGTTTCCTAGCACTTGGAAGCTGTAAAAAGCTTGTAATGCATTGACTTAAAAGGGCAGCCAGACTCTCTAATGCAGTAGAGAACTAAATACACAGCAGCCCAAAATCATCTCTGCAGGGACAAACATCTCTTTCAAAGTACCATCTCAAAAATCATTTAGCAGAGGAAAATACTTTGTTTTTTAGTTACTATCCTTCCAAAGGACCAGATAGGAGAGGGTAGGGTTTAACCACTACCTCTCACCTTTTTAAAAACAAGTCATTAGTTTGCCTTTGAGATTCAGAGCAAGTCTGTTCCAGTTCTCAGGGCACATGCTGTGTGCCCTCAAGGGAGAAAGTAGTTACGAATTGTTGGGAGTATTATACATAGTAGAAATAAGCAACCTGCTAAAGTAATAACCTGCTGTGTGCTTCTAAGCCTTCCTCTGTAAATTGGACTTTAAAGTGGTGACTGAAATATGAGGAGTGTCATCTCTGATTAATGAGAATCTTCCAGCACTGGAGAACTACATTTATTTCATGTTCTCTCGCATTGAGCTTCCTGCGAAAAGATTCAAACTTGAATAGCCACTTAATTTGTTGTCGCTGTCCTCTGAGATAGTGCAGCCCTTCCCTTGAGGCAGCACATGGTACAGGTTTAGTCTAACGTACTCTAATTATGCTATAGTTCCGATGTAGATATGTCACATCCTGGCTACGTTAACTGCCTGAGACTTTGCCTAGAAGAGCAGCCTTGCTTTCTGCATAGGTCAAGCTAACTGTTCTCTAGCATCTTTCTCCAACCTCAGCTTTCCCTTAGCTGGACAAGTAACTCTGGTGAATAGTTCTTACTGTGCTTTAATACCCTGGGCTATGGGAGTATGTCCTGTTCTAGTGCAATGTCTTATTCTTGGCCACAGGACTTTATGCAGGCAAGTTTGCGAAGAACTCGGGAGCAGCTGTGATTCCCTTTGAAGAACTGTTCTCAGTCTGGGCTTCATGCCTCTTCATGCCAAGAGCCCAAACACTGTCTTCTGCACTGCCTTCCTCAGTTACTAGTGTGCATGTGTGAAGTAGCAATTCTGATGAGGCGTTAGAAGGCACATGCATTAAACACATCAAAGTATGTGTTTTAGTTACTGATTTAATTAATACTAACTTAATTAGCGAACCTAAGTGTTCTTTCCGAATTTCAAGTTTGTTTCACTATCAAATATATTTTTTTTCTTCCAAAAAAAGTCTCCAAAATGTCCTTGTGGTAAGTGAATAGTTTACACTTCTAGTTCTACACTTCGAATCCCTAGCAGGGAGTTGTAGCACTGGAAACCACTTTGCGCTGGGGCCTTTATGAAGGAAGAGGCTGTCATTAAAAATGCATTTCCAGTCACCACCTGTTATTTGTTCTGTATGATGTGTCAGTACACAGGCACTGTCAGCACTGGGGCTGGGTCTTTCTTGTCGCTTGTTTCCAAAGTGTATTTATTATTCGGTGCTTTGAACCATATGGACAGAAATACGTTGTGAACGTGCACTTTACTAGCCATTCCCCAAGGAAAGGCTGTTCCATATTTATGACCAAAGGCTTTCATGCCATCTTTTCATGATGATTTTATAGCTTTTATGCACCAAAGATGCAATTAGGAAGCTCACATCTGTGGTGTGGCAAGGATACCACAAGGCTTGGGGAATACATGAGTTGCTAACAAGAACCTCCTTGTTCAAAGCAATAAATAAAAGCTTAGTTGGGGGAACTAATAAAGCCTAGTTTTCTGCACCCTTGTGTTGCTTTCCTTCCCTTCCATGAAAGTAACTCTGCTTTCTCCTGTGTCTCACCTGAGAGCAAGCATGTGTCGGAGTCTGGAGTGGGTGGCTGCTGACCCGCCTGCCAGAACAGTCCCTGTCCCACACAGAATTGGTGCAAATTTAGCATTTCTGATGGTTTTTGCCCTAGGGTAAATTGAATGGATTGAGAAGAGCTTTAACATCTTGAGAACCATTTTAGAAGAACAGGCTATTTTAAAACCACAGCTTGCAAGATGGGGCCTTTGTTTGAACGGTGCCCTTAGAGCAGAGTCAATACCTGTCTAGTTTGCTCTGCTAGTGGAGCATTAGCTACTGACCTGTTGTGCTTTTCTTGTAAAAATGAGGGTGCTACTTGAAGGGGGATATGTTAGTGCAAAAAAATACCTGGAGTTGCTCTTGTTTCTTTCCTGACTGATCCACATGCTCTCTGTTACAGAGGTAGAATGGGGAACAGGAAGAGATTAAATGTGCCAGAGCTGTGGCTTTCAGCACAGCCACATTTCTGATGTGCTGCTTCCCCTGCATTAGAGGGGAGATGGGTGCCTTGTGCTGTCCATCTGCCCATAGCGTTTCACATGGTGCTCAGGTTTGTACATGATAGGGAATTCATGTGTAGTATAATGCAGGATACCTTCTGCTTATTGAGAGTCAAGAAAGAGCATGAATAGGTCACTTCTTTTCAGGGTGCTGTCAAACCTTATATAATTTGACTTGTGAGGTTTGTCTCATTCTTCTGCCCTGTGCATGTTTCAGACTTGCCTGCGACAGCCTTGAGGAACGGGCAGCCTCCCCCTTGGAGGGAGGTTCCGGGAGCTGTGCAGCTTGTGCCCGAGTTACCTTGGCAGAGCTGCTGGAGTTTGCTTAGTGCTGCCTGCCTTGTGCTGAGTCCATTTCAAAGGGCTGTTCTTGCTGCCTCGTGAGACTGACTTTCTGTCAAAGCTCCCAAGGAATCATGTGTCTACTAGTGGAATGCAGGAAACGAAACTCTCTCATCTTCTATGTCATGCCTGTTTCTGTGGGACTGCTTAGAAAAAGGCATCTGTGATTGTGCTTTTTTTCTTAACGTTTTCTGGTAACAATTCAGTAGTGAATTTTGGAGGCTTTGCAGATTTTCCCCATAGGTACACTGTGAGTAAAAACTCCTTAGCTCTGGGATGAAAAATTTAAACTTAAGTACCTGATTTTTAGGACGCTGTATTTACAGATGGATTAGAAGCCTTAATGCTGTTGAGATGCCAAAAATCTACAGTCTCAGCTGAGAGGTAGAGGCAATTGGAACTTCAGCTAATGTTCCTGAGGCATCAGCATCCAGATTCACATTCAGGTACCTCATTGTAGCTCCTGATTTTTATTTTCTTTAATTTTGTCCAGATGAACCTCTGCTTCTGTCTTTTAGAATTAGTTGGATGTGTCCTGAGCACTGAAAAGTAAGGCTGTTAGTTCAGATGCCTGACTTAAAGCATGCGTGCTTGAAAAAGTCACCTCATACTGTTGGTTTGAAGAATACACAGTTTATTTTATGCTGTTGGTTTGAAGAATACACAGGTTATTTTAGTGGGGCATTTCTTCTGGTGAATGGCTAAGCTAATTCCCATAGAGCTCCAGTTTCTGATCAGCCATTCATCAGTCAACCAATTCAGGATGCTCTGGGCAAGAAACAGGTTTGACCAAGTAACTTGACACCTCCACCAGAGGATATTTAGACAGTGCTGCAGAGCAGTTTTAATAAGTTATGTGAAAAGCCGTTTGTAAATGGGAACAAAGCAATCCTCCCCCACTTACCTTGTCAGCATGTGGGAGTTCCTAGTGGGCTTAGCATTGCTCTTGTTACCCTCTTGTAGGGTGGGATCTTTTGTGCCTCACTGAGGTAAAAGGTGTCAGGCTCTCTTTGTTGCTCTTACCGTGTTTCTGTGGTTGCAGTGCCCCTGAAATCTTGCGCTGAGACTTCCCCTAGGAGTCAGACTTCCTCCAGAACTCCAGACTAAGGAGGGAGGCTGTTTGGTGGGCCCTGAATGCCGTAGCCTTGGATGTGCTGCTCGGGAGTTATGGCAACAGTGCAAACTTCCATGTAATCTATTTCTCTTTAAATTCTAGGAATCTTTACAAAGAATTAGAGTCTAAATGTGCTAGTTTGTGTGTAAAGTTGCATCTTTATAGCCAGAAGGCACCCAAGCAACTTTTTGCATGTCCTCATTATCAAAGGACCAGTGGTTTTGATAAGGGCTCAGCAGCACATGTATAATTCTTCTGGCTTAACGCAAGGGATCTGTGTGAAAACATTTTGATTCTCATTGCATGGTTCTTGTTGCTGTTGCACAGCATTGCAGCTTGTGTGTTTGAAATCCTCCATCACAGAGCACCTAGGAGCTGACCCACGCAGTCTTGAATCCCTCTTGCCTGAAGCGTTCTCCCGGGGAATTAATCCTCCCTCTTTTCTGAGCTAGCCGAGAGGTCACCCCATCACGGTTATGCTTCTGTTGTCCTGTGATCTCCTTGATGGAGAGCGCAGGTCACTTGATACGTTGTATTCTGTTTCTGTTGATCATGTTTAAGCAGTAAAGTGGAGCTCTGGTGAGGTAGAGTAGGTAGGTAAGGAAACTATATTCCTGCCACTTCTGAGCACTGAGAGACCTAGAATATTTAGTATAATTGAAAAATAATTCTTATAATGCGGAAGGCTTTCGGTAGTATGCATAAAGTTACATGCTTATCTTTTTCTGCCTGTAGCTAGGGCAGCTCTTTTTGTTTAGGGCTACGTTATCAAATCTCGGGTCAAAATTTCAGTGGTTGGCGCAGTTAACACGAGTGCCTAATGTTTGAGCTTCACTTTCAGTTAAACACTAAACATCACAACATAAGATGAAATTTTGTTTTACTGACATGGAAAATCCCATGCCCTAAACCCTTAGAACTGGCCTAGCAGGAATATTAGATAGTTAATCTCTCATGGATGTTGATAATTGCATAGTACTCCAGCTTACCTCTGTCTCTGTGACAGATGGTGCAAAGAAAGGACCTTCTAGGATGGAACTGCAACCTTCACGTTCCTCGCAGCATCGTGGTTAGTCTCAAGATCTGTATCTATTTAGCATGTTGTAACTACCAGCATGTATTGATTTAAAAAAAAAAAAAAAAAGTCAAAATTAAAGAGAGAAAAATCTCCTTTAAAAGTGCACATAAATTACTTAGGGATTTTGTGTACCAGTAGCACTGTTGGTGCTTAACTGCCCCTAAGCTGTCTGCTGGTGCTGTTCTGAAAGAGACCACTTATGTTGAGGTCTGTGGTATGAGGCTGTAGGGAGCAAAAAGGGTAAAGCTCTGCTGAGTTTAATTAATGTTAGCAGTTATGAGTTATTTGCAAGATTTACACTAGATTACACAAATTGCATTAAGTGAGGCTGATCACTTCAAATATTTAAAGGGGCACTGTTAGTGACTAGCAAGACTGTAAAGAGTAGAAGAGGCAGTTATTAAAAATACTTTTAATGTGGATTAACCCAGAAGAAATGCAGTTCATTGCTGTTAGCAAAAGGCCAAAGTAACAGGCTAATGAAAGACAAACTGATGATTGCAGTAGTTGCATGGCATATCTGACAGAACTCTAAAATCTTGTCTTCTCCGTAGGGAATTAACACTTTGTTCTTACTGTCTGTTTTCCCTGAATTTCTTTTGGGGGATATCGGAAATAAAGAATGTTTTAAATGGTTTTATGTAGGTTGTTGTAGCCATCAGTGCTGCTGGCAGCCTTAAAGAGGGGTCTGTGGAAGGAGATTCCTGAGGGTGCTGTCTGCCAGAGCTGATGCATTAATTTTGTAGGAGATGTGAGCTTCGCTGGCCAGGGCGCTTCCGAACAGGACGTTTTGCTGTGGGTGCGAGTTCCGGGTGGCAGGAAGTACCCGCCACTGTCAGTGCAGTATCACCCGTTTAAACCAAGTTTTGGTTTGAGCCATCAGAAGTTCTAGTCCTGACATTTACAGGGACTTTTATTTTCACAATTTCAGTGCCAGAATTGCAGCTTGCAGCCACTAGTTTCCAGTCAGACTAACTCGGATAAGAAATCAAATACTAACTGTTAATGATTTACTCTTTTACTCCTTGTCTACACTTCCTCCTGCGTTTTGTTGTCTCAAGAATTTCCCTTTGCCATCTGCAGTTAATTGAGTTGGCTGCAGGCTGCCTGTGCAGTTTGTGATGATACTTAGAAAGAGAAAGCAAATTAGAGAAGTCCTATTGCTAACACATTACTCTTGTCATGGTTATCTCTCCTTTCTTTATGCATGTGTGATACGAAGCATGGTAGGGTTAGTCTATATATTGCCAGTTATTTCCTTAAGCTTTTGAGGGAGAAATAGGCTTGTTTCACTTCAGCTTTCCACTCTGCATTTGGTTTTGAGAATAGGCAGAGAAGAATCTTTCTCAGAACAACGCTGGCTTCTGTATGTCTCCCTTATTTCTAAAGCACAGTAGTTTTTGTTATACTCCCATTTCCCTAAAGGGGAGGGCAGCTGGGGAACTAGAACAGGTAGCTCTTAGTACAGGCCTGGGGCTGATTCTGTGTGGCCCAGAGTATCCAGTTGGACCCCGGCTGCATTTACTGGCTGCTGAGGGCTATCCATGGTGAAGCACCGTCACTTTTGTCATGGTAACTTGAAGCTGCTAATGAACAGAGTGACCAGATGCTAGGAAAAGGTTTCCTTGGAGTGAGACTAAGGCAGGGAGGCTTCTCCTGCAGCTGTTCTGATGGCAACAAGTTGGGAAAACAGGAATCTGTTTTCTTGGCAATCTAACCTGCTCGCTGGGTGTGGGTTATGCCTGACTCTGCAAAAATCCAAATTATTGGCTGTAAACTATGAATAGCTAAGTGTCAATTGTAAGTGACTGTATGCGCTGCCTGTAGGCAAGTTCTGCCTCTGCTGAAGGGTGCACAGTTACTCTGCAGACAAGTTGTTTTGCTCTTGGAAACGAATGAGCATAGAAAAAATTTCTCCAGACAAGGAGTGGTGAGATACCAAAGGTTTTCCCCAAGAGCATCGCATCCATGTCCTTATGCTACCTTATTCTGTTCTGTTTAGTACTAGTTTTGCTGCTGTTAGTTTCTGTGACTTTTTTTTTCTTTTTTTTTTTTCCTTTCTGTCTCTTACAGACTTAAAGGTAAAAACAAAAGTTTATCTGGAGAAGTGTCAGGAGTATTCTCTTCCACAGAATTTGGGCAAGACATATATGAAATTTACTTTTACACTTGTATGAGGAAATAAAAATTGTAAGGTTCTGAAATGCCTTTCTTGTCATTAGCATGTGGCAATTTGGTTGTTATTAAAAGAAAGACCTTTGCACACTGTGCACAGAAGAGCCAAGGCGTCTGTGACTCTCAATTCCTGTTTATGCCCACCTTAAAATTGTAGACTTGCTACAGTGGAAAATCTCTTGGCCTAAGTGCTGTCTGAATGTTTGTAGGAGTTGCCAGTATGCAGTAAATTAGATGATACTGGAAATAAATAATGATACCGACATTAAATATATTTTTTCTCCTTTTTTTGAAGGAAGGTTTGTTGCATTAACCTGCAGTTTTCGGGAGTGTTTGGCAAGAGCTTCCCTGAGCAGAGGGAGGGCTCCCTCGCTGCTGCGTTCTGGTGTTTGCTCTTTCAGGCCTCCTGGAAACCACTTGTTAACTGGAGTTGCCTGCAGGGAAAGCACGTGGTGATGAGGTGGTGATGATGGTATAGGAGAGGATAAGGAAGCAAGCAGATTGAATGGGGTGATAGTGTGCATGAGCTTCTTGTTGCTGTTTTCTGTCTGCAGATCTTATTGATAAGAACTTTCTTTCCCTCTACGCCTTTTCTGAGCCAATTTGTCTTGTGCCATCTCTGTGTGTGGTTAGGAATACAGCTTGCGCTAGCTTGTCCTCATGTCCTCTCGTACTTCCTCCAGCTGAAAACTTAACTCTTGTACAGACCAAGCCTTGGCACTGCAGTCAGCAGATCCTCCTGCAGCCCTTCCCTTGCCGCTGGTGCTGCCCTGCATGTGAGCTGGGCAGCAAGCTCTGGCTTGGTGACTGGTTACCTGCTTTCTGAAACAGTCACTTCTGTGCTGGTGTTTTGAGTGCTCAACTTGCAGCTGAGCAGATGTTTGGATGTCCCAAAGACCAGACCTGGCACCTTTTTCTAACAAAGACATCTTGGAGTCGACCCCACGATAACAAAGGTGACCGCAGAGGCGGTAGGATGATACTCCTCATCCAAAGGATTGGAGGAGTAAAGCAGCTTCATTTTGGGGAGACTTAAGGGTAAACTGTCTTAAAAATGACAAGTGATTTTTTTCTGTTTCAAAAAGATGCTGAGTATCAGATCGATAACAAGCATTCTGGCTGTGTTTGGCTTCCGGAACCCTTAGTCACTGTTGAAATTTGGCTCGCACATTCACACCAACCTTGATTGCATCTGCTCTTATCCTTCCTACTACTTGATTATTCATAGCATGCAATTAATTAGAAATCTGGAAACAAACTTGCTCTATTCTATCCTGAGCTTACGATTAGAATTCCTTCTGCTTAAGTTCTTCTGGCTTGTCGATGCTGATACTAGAAAATTTAGAACTGGTTCTTGTTACCAATGCCCATGTGTTCTAAACATTAAAAGCTTATTTTTAGACTTTTCTGACAAATGTATCATTCTCTTTCAAGTGGTGTTTATGTTAGTACCTTGATGAGACTAACAAGTGCAATGTATATGTACTTTTTTACTACACAGCTTCTTATTATTCATCTTTGGAAAGCGATGTTGTGTTCATACCTCTTCTCTATTCCTATTTCTTCCTGTCTCCACATTCTTTGCAGTCTTGTACTTTAGGCTCCTATTTTCTCCAGGTGTTGCCTTATGTTCATCTTTGCCATGTGAGTTGCTGTTGCAGAGCATTTGGTGCTTTTTCTGGGCCAGGAGGCACAAATTGCAGTGTTGAGGTTGCTGTGTAGGTTTCTAACTCTGGACCTCTATAAATCAGCTCCACACGTTGCAGGGGTGCTTGCCTCTAGTGCTCTTATTTCTCCTCTTTGATTTTTTTTTTCAAGCTGTATAAAATTTTGTACCAGATTCAGAGCATTTTTGAGCCAATATCCTGTGACCAATTAGGTGTTTGGTGATCCCTATAAATACCTTGAAAATATTAAAAGAAGTTATTAAGAAAAATGATAGCAAATGCATTTACTGTCATTTTCATAGAAATCCATTTATGAGCTTGATATTAATTTTTTGATGGGCACGTTCTATTTTAATTCCTAGTTGTTTCATTATGTCTAGAAACTCTATGTATGGGCTGGCATAACTTGTTACTGGGCTTTAGAGTTAAAAGCTGAAATAGGCTTCTTCAGTTGCAAATGTTTGCAAACTTCAGCTTTGTTTTCCCACCAAAATATACTCAGGTTGTGAATTGGATAACTTTTTTCTGTGGTGTTTCTTCTTAATGTGTTAGGCTAAACTATTATGGTCCTTAGAGACCGCCAGAGATTGGCTGGAAGCCTGTCGAACAGATGGATTGCATTTTAGTTCGTTATGTCTAATTTTAAGTGACAGGCCTTTAACGTATTTCTTATTCTCTGTTACTACATAAACCACCCCGGGACAGTAGTAAGATGGAAGTAAATGCAAGCTGAGGGTAATTTTGTCTGAGTGCTGTTACAAACATATGAAGCTACTTGCACGTGATTTAGAGAGAAGTTGAGGATAAATCAATAGTGTCTTTTTTAACTATTATTTTCAGTGAGGAAGTAAAATTAGTAGAAGATGCTGCTGGCAATAAAAGCTGGAGGCTGCAGTGTTCCATGATTGGATTTTCTCCTTTCTGGGTCAAATCAATGTTGCCCCTAGACACAACTGCGGAAATGTGTTGCATTAGAAGAAATGCTTCGCCTTGGAGGCAGTGAGAAGAAGAAATATGCTGCTATGTAGCTATTGAACACTTCATGTTGCATTTCAGAAGCAAATGTACAGTTTTGTATTCCACTTAAGTAAAACCATTGCTTCCTGTATGACTGTGGGGAGACTTTCATGTAATTTGTTCCTTAGGCTTAAAGTAAAATAGTGTCCTAAAATGCAGATCTACCTGTGTGTGCATATGCACATACGCACACCTTTAAGTACAGATAGCTTTTGTTGTGAGATGTTAAAAGCACTTAATCTTAAAGCTAATGCCCACTTCCGGGCTTGCTTTATTCTTATGTCTGGAGTGATATATTTTCTTTGTCAGTTGATTTAACCAGTTTATAAGAATATGTGAGTGTGCAGTGCCCGTTATAACCATGGGATCATATTTTTGTTTCCTTTCTTGATTGCACGTTTTCCCATTTGCCCACTGATGCCTTGTGTGTGTGAGACAAGCACAGTGCCAGCACTGTCTGTCTGTGTGTGTGCGACTTGCAGCAAATGAGGTTCTGCTGCTGCCTGGGGTCTCTGCCCTACTCTAATGTAAATACCCAAACCTGAGCCATGATAATACTCCATCTAAGGATTAGTGGATGATCTGTCTATCCTTGTTGTTGTTGTCTTGTTTTTGGTTTTTTTTTAATGTTATCCTATTGTGTGCTGTCAAAATATTTTTAAAAATAAAAACAGTTCCTACCTTTCTGTTTGACAATTCCATCCTTTGGTTAGTTATGCGGACCCCACATGTGCTGAGGAAGGGAAAGGCCAGATGCGGTTCCTTCATGTCCCTTCCCACTGAGATTCCTACCCATGAGTGTCAGAACTGATTATTTGCAGCAGATGAGGCAACAGTTATTTTAGTGGCCTTTGGTTTTCCACTTGAAGGAGCTTTAGAAGTGTGTTTTGTAATTTGCTTTAAAAAGGAAGGGGGGGAGAGAGAAAAACTTTAAAGAGGGATAATCCTGCAGTCCATCACATAAAAAATGCTATTGGTGTGGAGATGAGCAAAGTTCTTGATCAAATTTTGTCACATATGTAGTGTTTTGGCTGGGAAACGAGCACTGAGGCGCACGTGAGGAGTGCCATCAGGTGGGCTCGCATGCTGCGACGCACATGGAAAACACGTCAGTGAAATCAGTTTGTTTCAGTTCTTTGGCATCAGCCTGCATCAACTTGTCTGATCTTTAATGGGACCCTGTTGTATGGACTGTAGGATGTTTGTTTCCATGATACCCTCAATAAATGAGGTAACGCTAGTGAAATAAAAAATCTTTTAAAAATATGAATATACTTTGGAAGGCTATTTCATTTTAAACATCACCACCACCGCTTCCTTGTGGGATGTGGCGTGACTGTCTTCCTTGGTATGTAAAAGAAAAATGGAGACTTGAAAAACTGCACATCAGTCTTATCCTCGTATTTAGAGAGTTCTGCTTTCAGAAGTCCTTGAATTCAGTTCTTGCCATCTCTGACTTGGAGTGTATCCTGGCTAGTAAATGCAAGTCCCATCCTATGGTTGTATTAGTGTCCAAAAAAAATCTGGGGACAAAGCTGCCATCCCAGACTGCTGCTGGGGCATCTGAGCTGGTGCAGATGGCCAGGGCTACGACCACCTCAGTAGAACAACTGAGTACTGAATTGGTTTAAACATACAGTGCCTCCTTCAGCAAATACTTTCCACCCCGAGCCGTGTTTGTGGCATCAGGTCTAGGTGATAATTATTGGAGAAATACTGACTGTGGTGCACAGAGAGGACTGCTGATCTCTTGCCCCCCTTGATCTGAGTTGCTGCTGGAATTTAAACCAGATTCTCTGAGTGGGTGGTTGTTCTTTCTTGTATAAATGCAGCTAGTGATGGTTTTTCCTCCTGGCCATTGTAATTGGGAAAGCACCATTTGGCTTCCAGTCAGCTGGGCAATTAGCATTTTATAGCCAAACAACAGCTTAAATAGAGTGGCTTGGTCTGAGTGTTGAATTACAATGGCCAGGAGGCTGCCATTCTCCTGACATAATTTATTTAGCACCTATGGTCTTGCTTAGGATTCAGGAGGAGGTTTATTTAGCTCTGTAGGAGAAGGCTAGAAGCTACTTGGCCAATACTACCCTACCCATCACTATGCAGGGGGAAGATTCCCTTTATCCAGCCTGTCAGCTGTGGAAAGGGGGATTTTCCTTGCCTACTTCTCTGCAAGAACATAGGCTTTACTGGAGTTGTTGGCACACTCGCTGTTAAAAATGCAGCCCAGACTAATTACCTGAGACTAGTTTCTTCCATGCTGTTCCCCAGGTATTTTTAAGAAGCAGTTCTATGGTAAAGGTTAGTGTGGTCCCAGGAGATTTTTCTTACACCCTCAAAGGGGACCCATTGCCCTGTTAGAAAATAACATATATTAATATATGATAATGGTGACTTAAGACTGGAAAGTGCCAGTGCATCTGTTATGGTTACCCAGGGTAGACACTGTAAAATGTATTCTGAATTAACATTTTTCCTAGAAATCCTTCAGCTAAGAGAAAGAGGTAGCAGCAGTTATTTATTTCAGCTTTTAATAAGCCTAAGTGCTTAACTCAGTGCTCAGAATTGTATTCTGAATCTCGTGTGCGTCTCTTCTGTATTTTTTCTTTCTTTTTTCCCTCGAGGCCTTCTGTGCTTGAATCTGTGTGGAGGGATTTTTTTTTAAAGCTCCTTTCTTAGCAAAGTAATTGCAGAGAGCTTGCAAATGTGAATTAAGCGCGCTCCAAGAGCTTAGAGATGAGAAGGTTACTAAGCACTTGCTGTGTTTAACCTTATGATTTCTAGGTGATTTGATTAGACTTTTGAACCTTTGGGGTGTCGGTCCTGTAATGCATGGCCATTGTCAGCAAACTTTATCTCAGGCTTAGGCGGTCTCCTTGTTGCAGCTGCCATAGAATCTTTGAGGTTGGAAGGGACATTTAGAGATCCCCTAGTCTGACCCTCCCCACAGGGTCAGTAAGAGCCATGTGGCACAGGGCTGCATCCAAGCAGGTTTTGAAGATTTCCGAAGAAGGAGATTCCACAGTCTCTCTTGGCTGTCCCAGGGCTCTGTCACCCTCACTGTCAAGACTGTCCTTAAGGAACAATTTCTTAATTGTTCCTTAAGTTTCTGTGGAACTTTTGATGCTTCAGTCTGTGGCTTTCTTCTTGTCCCATCACTGGCCACCACTGAAAAGAGTTCGCCCCATCTACCTCACTCCCTCCTTTAAGGTATTTATAGACACCGATCAGGTCATGTCCTGTGCACCATCCCGCGCCCCCCCCCTTCTCTTCTTCAGGCTAAACAAGCCGTCTCTGCCTTTCTTCATAGGGCAGATGCTCCAGGGACCTGATCAGCCTCCTCACCCTGTGCTGGACTCTCTCCAGTGGTTCCACATCCCTCTCTCAACTGGGGACAGTACCCTGGATGTGTCCTCACCAGGACCTCAGCTGCTGCAGTCTGCAGCCATCCCTGCAGGGGTCACAGCCTGTGCCTCTGGCAGGCAGAGCTCCGTGTGAAAGCAGGGCCTGAGCACGGCATTTGATTTACCCTTTGAAAGCCCCTCCTCTAGAAATGGGGCACAAACCTCTGTGTGCACAAATCCTTGTGGCCTCCACACACAGAGCTTGGCTCTCGTCTGGTTAGTGTAAGATTTGGCCCCTGATGTTTAACATTTAGTGATGATCTGCTGCCTAGAAGCATCTGCTCTCACACCCATCACTGCTGACAGAAGAGCTAAGATCTTTGCCTGTGTGTGCAACCTTAAAATACTCTGATCTTGGGAAGAGGAGAATTTCAGGCACCCCTATTAAGCTGTGCTAAAGCCTGCCAGGGAGCACTTCTGAACTGGATCCCTCTGGTATCAAAATGCTTTTCTCTCATGAATCTTCTATGGAGCAATGAAACATGGTAAGGATTTGTCTCTGTGAGATAGATGATTCCTGGCTTGTGGTTCTGGCCGCTGAGTTGGTAATTAGCCTAGGTGTAAAGCTGGCTGCTCAAACCGTAATTGTATTGGTAAGTGGGGAAATTGTTACCATGTGTTGTTGCTGTAATCTTTACTGCTTCAATCAAGTTTTAGTAGCTCTACAAAAATGATTTAAAGGTCTCTCATAGGAGAAATCAGTATCTTTGCTTGTACAGCTGCTCCCTGGAGTGCAGTGAGGGGGTTCATGGGCTGTTGCTGAAGGTGTTGGCAAGTCCTGCTTTGCTCTGCCTGCCTGTGCTGTCCCAGCCATGCTGAGGAGTGTGAGGCGGGCAGAGAGGCCAGACTGAAGCACAGAGTCCTAGTTGCACATCTGGGAGTTATGGTATTGCAGGTAACCTGACATCCAGTACTGCCATTGGGAGCATTGCTCCAGAGCTGTGGTTAATTGGGAACTCTTCCAGATCCTATCTTTTGTGCATGGTCTTACCTTTCTCAAGACTTAGGTCTGGTAAAATGGTTTGGTATTGGTGTTTCAACTGAGGAAAATGAGGAAATATTGACAGATGGATAGAAGATGGATCAGGATCCCTGATTTGCTGTTGAGGAGGAAGGGACTTTGGTTGTATGCCCAGATGTGGGAGCTTGAGCGGTGACTCTGAGACGCAGTTACACTGTCCTTGCTAGCGAGTCACTGTGTGTCACCTGAACGGTCTTAACTTGACTCTGTGTTTAACCTATGCAAAAGCTGAGGTAAAACTCATCTGCTTGGCTGTGAATGGGAGCGCTTTTGGCCAATGTGTTTCACAGCACGTTTGTAGCTGGGTGGTTGAATGGTTTGTTGGTACATCTCAGTACGGCTCAGTTGGTAAGCTGTGCTTTTAATTGAAGTAACGTCTGTGTCACTTCCTTAAGCTTGGAAAATAATGATCTAACAATATTGGCCTCTTATAAAGCACTTAAAGATCACCTGTTGAACTACACTGTATAATGGCTGGGTATTCCTATCAGAATAATCTGAGGCGAAGGCATTTAGGGCAATAAAGATACGTATCTGAATAAATAACTTAAAAAAAATAAACAGATGAGAGCATTACCTCCTGCAACAGTTTGAATCTTTTAATCTGAATTAAGAGATGACTCTTCACTGATCCAGGGCTGTTTCTGCTTGTGTTCAGTGACTGTCAGAATCCCGCCAGACTAACTGCTGGGAATAAGCTCCAAGGGCATTCGCTCACAGCCCAGTTGGAGGGTGCGCTCGGCTTTGCAGAGGGAGCGCATGAGAACGCTCGCAGCATAAAGGTTGCGGGACTGTGTCTGTCTGCTGGCCAAAGAGCCACAGATCTGATGATTACACAAAGACAACAAGGATTCTTTCTGCATTCCTGCCTCAGTGCCATGCTATGTGCAAGCGGTGGATAAAAACGGGCTCTCTATTTTTTTGGCCATGGATGTCACTAGTTAAAGCTGGAGAGTTTGGTGGGCGCAGATACTGAAATATGTGAGTGGACACTGCAGTGCAGCTGTGTTTTGCGAGATGCAGTCTGTGCTGCACGTGCTGGGGAGCAGTGCCAAATAGCCTTGGTTAATGGGGCTTCTGTGCACAAGCCATAAATGCTTTTGGCTGGTGACTTTTGAGTGGCTTGTCCAGCATAGCCCAGCTTGGCCTTGCATGGAGGTCTTTGCTGTTAATAGCACCAAAAAATACAGTCTGTGACACTGAAATATTTCTGCTCTATCCAGAAAAATACTGCTAGTTAGACTGTTGTACATATGAATTGGAGGAAAAAAAAAAGTGCTACATCCCATAACATTTTTTTAAACATCCACACCAATTACTTATCAAAGGTTGCAGGCACACTAGAATATTTCCTCTTTCCATTAGGTTTATTTTTTTCTCCTGTTCTGAATTTGAAAGCAGAGAAATAACAATCTGGTAACTGAAAGAGAAGGCGTTTCAGTGAATAGGTGGCTGTTTCAGGAAATGTGTTCCTATATTCAGGGCCTGGTTACAGTGGTTTTTTTCTTTCTCTCTCTCTTTTTTTTTTTTTTTTCCCCTGGCTCTGAATTCCATGCAAGTGTTAGTGTGTGTGCCCTCCTAATGGCCTGGAAGTGGTCTGGGAAACACAAACAGGGGACAGGCACCTGCCAAACATTTGGTAGCTCTGTGTGGAATTTGCACAGGGCTTTAATCACGTAACCATTTTTCTCCTAAGCCTTTGTGAAATAAAATACTTGCCTAATGTTTTATTCAGATCATCTGAGCTGAGTGCTAGTAACTGCAGGTTGAAGTTAGGAACATATTTCTGGGCTCTGAATGTTATAGCAAATGACTTGGGTTTGTGACTGAGCATATTGCCATATGTAGCCCCGTTGAAGTGCATTTATTTGTCCACCTTTGAGCATTTACTTACCTCACAGCTTGTAGTCTCCTCTGTCCCATAAGCTCATTTTGGACATTTCAGTGAAGCTGCAGGCAGCTGACATGTAAGTGTTAAACGTGACTGGCAATGTCAGACTTCCTTTGCTTCCTCCTGCAAATAAGACATTTCATCTCATTACATCATGAGTCGCGAATGAGATTTAACTTAAACATATCTGCTTTCTTCCCTTTTAAAAACAAAAGCAAATCTGAAACTTTAGGCCATTTTTTCCAAGCAGTGTAGATACCTGTTCAGTTGCTCCCCTCCTGTGTGTTATCCTGCTTGTCATTAAAATTTCAGACCATGAAATAATTAGAGCAATTATCTGAATTACTCAAAACTTCACAGATGGGCTTAGGTACCTTAGAACCCGCTGCATTTGTGAGCCCTGAGACATGACAACAGCTGCATGTTGAGCATGGAGTGAATATAGGTCATGTCTGGGGAAAAGGCATGACTGATGGGCGTACCCTGGCATGGCGGTGTTTGTTTTGATCAGCACCGTGGGACCCTCTACTCTCTGTACTGGCTGCTGTTAAAGGAGGCAATGGATGTGTGTCAGCTCTGCAACTTGATGCCATCTTCAAATAGGGATTTCTCTGAAGTGGGGCTTCCTCTTGTGACCTCTGACTGCCAGCGCGTTAAAGGCTCAGGAATCGATGGAGCCCGGCATGCTGTGATGTGATTGATTGGGATTCCTTCATGCTTAACTCTGCCTCATGTTTTCTTTTGTTTAGGAGGTCCTCCAGCAGCTGATTGTAATGAATTTACCAAATGTTTTAATGATTGGCAAAGATCCGCTTTCTGGTGAGTAACTTGAGTTCTTGCCCTTGCTCTAAATGCTAAGCAAAATTGGTACTTTCTTTAATAAAAAATTTCTTATAACCAAACTATGCATACTTGTAGTTGTGTACAAATAATGCTTCTGCTGAGCCTCAGTCTCTTAAATGCTTATTGTACGTACTTACTTAAGGGGATATAATATCTGGTATATAAATGTGAGAGTGCATGTGCTTGTTTATTTGTTCAGACACATGTGGGAGTTAATGAGTTCAGATTCTGCTTAGGTGATTTGCTCAATGTTACAGTGGAGTGCACAGCGCATCGGGAGCTTTGTGCCTCAGTTTCTCTTTGTACATGCCTCAGTCTCTGTCATGGAAGGGTGACCCTGTACCTGTGCAATTCCTCTTGTCAATTTTCTGTGTCTTCAGTGAGACAAAATGAATGCTCGTTAACAGGAAAATGAAGCTGACTTCTCCTTGGAACTGCATTTAAAAAATGAAGAGTTTGATTGGGGTTGAGATTTTTATTTCTGCATGCCTATTCCATCTCTTCCCATGCCAGTGCCTAGGGCAGTAAATTTTTTTTACCAGTGAAGGAAAATTGGGTGAACTGAATCAGCAGTGATAGAAGATGACATGGTAACCAACATGTCCAGGATAAGCAAATGATAGAGTCCTTGGCAGCTTTCCTTTTGCTGTTCTTAGCAGCAATCACATATGTAGGTTTATATCAGAAAAGTTTATATCAAAAAGGAGATAAACCTAAAGTTTTTGGATCACTGAAAGTTTAAGGTATGGCTTCATATCTTTGCAGTAAAATCAAGTTGAGGAGTAAGTGAACACCTTGCCAAGAAGCAGAGTGAAGTCTGTACTGCCAGCCTGACCTGTACAATGTGGGCTGCTGGAATTGGGGAGGGGCATGAAGGGAATTGGAGCTATTGCCCCTCTTAGGCATGTGGGCAGGGAGAGAGGAATGGGAAGAGCCTGGGCCATTAGGAAGGATGCTAGTGGAGAGCCATATCTGGGGCAACAAGTTGATATCTCTGCTGGCTTGTGGCTCTGGGGAAGGATATTTAGCTTTTTGTCCTAGCTGTTCCTGAATTACAGCTAGCAGGAGGTTTGTAATGCAGTAGCCACAGCATTGGTTCCTGAGGAGCTGGCACCCTTGAAAGCTGTCCTGCGTTTCTGTGCAGCTTCCCACTAAAGCATTAACCATGGCTCTGAGAACCCTGTGACTTGCTGCCCTCTGGCAGCACGTTAATCTGCTTTCACTCTTTCAATAAAGCACCTGACATGTTTCTTGTAGGAAGGATGTCATCACCCATATGTTCTTATCCCTAGCTCCTCTGATTAAAAACAAACTTTCGTATCATTTTATTGTTATCTTTTGAAATGTGCTATTTTTTACTGTGTATATTTTAGTGGTTATTGATATTGCTAGCGTGATTCACCAGAACACATGGGAAAAGAAGTTAAATAATACAGAAATGGGATAGGTGGATGACTGAAAATAATGGGATATGTGTACATAAGAAGTGAAGTTCTCTTTTGGATATATTATGCAATGCTTTGGAGAACCTGTCCCAGCTTGTACACTGTGAAGAAAGGCTAGCATAGAGAGATACAGGAGATACTACTTGCTTCTGAAAGCATCCTTGCCTGAGTGCAGGACTTCCAGAGAAGTTCTTGAGCTAGCCTTAGGTAAATGATTGTCATTAACATGTGCAGAAGAAATCATTAGAGAAGTAGAGACCTAGCAGAGGTTGCAGGAAGAATCACCTGTCTGATTGCTGACAAAGCCTGGGAGGAGAGGACTGAGAAATTAGTCAAAAGAGTAGAAAGGAATTCACAAAGAAGAAAAGGGAGAAGTAGTGTCTGGTGAGTCATGACCAGATAATTGTCAGATATATGAGGGTGTTTGTTTGTTTTGTGCTTTTTTGTTTGTTTGTTTGGTGGGTCTTTTTTTTTTTTTTTTTTGATCATGGTTTGTATGGTTTGGTTTGGGTTCTTTCTGCCTTGAAGAGAGGAGTGGCAGGAAGGCAGCAAGTACTTGGTCTAGTTTGGGAGAAAAGGAAATGAGAGTAAAGCAGTCATCAATGTGGAAAGTGATGCTTTTTGGTGTGAATACGGAGGAACTCGGGGAAAGCTCATGGAGAGTGAGATGATTCGGATAACAGCAATATGGGGAGATGAGACAGATATTACTTAACAAGTAGGTGTTTAAAATTGGCAGGAAGGGAAGAGGAGAAGCATTCTCTGTCAGTGGTCCAGGACAGAGATTGAGAGAGAAAGAAGGTCTTGGAAGAGGTAGCTGTAGATACAGTGATGGATAAAGGGAGCTGGGCAGCAGTAGATGCCAGGGAGGATGAGGTGCAGATGGTCTGAGAAGCTGGGATGGATCTGAGAAACAGAGTCCAACTTTTTGTCTTCCCTAGGTAATTTATCTGAATGAAAGACCTCTCTTGACACTGGGGAGAAGAAAATCATCTCGTGGTCACATTCCTGGAACAAATAGAGTATTGCTTCGTGCTGTTTGTACCGGGAAGGCTCAACTTCTGTATTAATGCCACACAACCCAGCACAGAGGGTTATTAGATCACTCAATGAAATCGTTATACAGTGCATCTGGTTGACTTATTCCTAGTAATGATGTTTCGTGATGTTTCAGAGTGGTCTGTTTGCTAGTTCAATTGAGAATTTTACTTTGTCCTTCTGAAACACTGCCCAAAGTTGATGCTATGTGTATTAAATCATAAACTGAATAGCTCTGAAGCCGAGAATGCTGTTCTTGCTCTTCAGCTCCCACTTGTCACTTGGCATTCAGGACTGCTGAGGGCTTCTATGGCTGTGCTTTGAACATGAGACCATTGCAGAAACAGAGCTGCCGCTATTACATGTGCCATGGTAGTTGGGCTCTTACACAGGACATGGCACATGGCTGCTGGATTTAGGACCTTTACCTACTTTCCTGTCCTTCAAATCATTTTGTTTTAGGCGGGGACAATTTTGTCTACAGTTCATGAGCATAAAAGCTGAGCAGTCCATGAGCATAAAAGCTGTAAAGATAGCTGGTGAGAAGAGGAAGTAGAATGTAGGGAGCTGAAGAGAAACCTGAGAGTAATTAAAGTATTTGGGAAATTCCTACAAGAAATCACACATCTTCTCATCCTCAGTATGAGAATCATTAGCATACTGATAATGAGTGCGCTTCTGTGAAATCATCTTTCACTTCCTCTGCTTTTCAGCATACTTTACATGGCCAGGTTCATTCCCATGCCTCTGGAAGGATTATCAATAAACAGCAGCAGTTCTGAACCTCTGTTTAGAAGCACTGCTTCGTTTAGTTTCTCAGTTTCCAGGTTAGCTCAGCTGGTGAGTGTGTCTGAAAATCATGGCTGTTAATCTTTTGTAATGGTCATAGTTCCCATCCACCCCTACCTCCCCTCCCCAAGACTTTTAACTTTTTTTGATACCTTTTTCAAATGACAAGTTAAGTTTGTGTACAACTGAGCCCCAAATCCCTGCTAATAAAAGTCCATAGAAACAGTTTTTCATTAAAATCATAAAAGATGTAGACTCCCACTGGGATGTTTTTTCATGCTTGGTTTCCTTCCTTATTTTGTTTGAAAATCCTGTCGAGACACAAAGGCTCATTAAAATATAGAGTTAATAACAAAACACTGCCTCAATAGTGCAAATTTAGAATTCAAGCTGCTTTTTTTTCCCAGGATGTTGCTGTAGTTGGGGAAAATAGTGCTCGTGTGCTTCACCACTTCCCACCTGCTACGTGGGTCCCCTGGCCGCTGCTTGCAGGCACCACCCACATCAAGGACCTTCCCTCAGGTCTCTTAGAGGAAAATCATATTGAAACACAAAGAAGCTGCACAAACCCCAAATGTAATGTGTTTGGGCTCACTCTCTGTTCTTTGCACACTTCTCCCTGCTATCTTTCCTTCTTTTCCTACCCCTCTCTTGTTTTTCCCTGCTTTTCTGTGTTGTCTCTATACCTTGATCCTCACTGTGGCAGCTGTGCTGGTGTCTCTTAATCCCCTTGCCTGCTGCCTTCCTGGCTGCTGCCATCTGCTTCTCAGTCCTCTCTGAGTGGGGTGGGGCGGGGGTCTCCTGGCCCTGCAGTTCAAAGACACTCACAGAGTGTCCAGGTGCTGCTTGGGTTCCTGCCTCCAAGAAAACCCACCTGACATCTCACTGCTGGGAGCAGGTGGGCCCATGTGAATCTCCCAGGTTGGTTGGTTCATCTGCAGTGTCCAAATATGAAACCTGACAGCAGCTGCCCTGGAATTTTGAGAGGTCTATCTCGAGCAAAATAAAAAACAACCAACCCTAAAAACTCAATCTCTCCTGGTAAGATCAGCTAAGACACAGGGTGAGGGGTACCCGGAAGACTCTTCTTGGCCATCTAGGAAGGCCTTGTATTGTCCTGATGAGCTCGTGCAAGGGAACCTGCATGTTTCTACTCACACTGTACAGGGGGAGCTTTGCCTTCTCCTTACATCAACACAAACCAGGCCTTTTGGAAAACACAGCATGAATTACTGTACAAGAGGTATAATGGAGTTAAGGCTAAAGATCACTTGCTTTTGTTCAGCACTTGTTACAGCATGAGCGCAATGTCCTGTGTGTGAATCCTAGTTCCTGCCTCATGTCATGGGTCTCCATGTGCTTCCGAGTCACTTGGTGACCGTGGGCACTGTGTTTGGGCACCTCAGCCTTGTGTGTGGGAAATGGGGGAGAGGTAATCAAGGCCTTCCGGGGTTGTTCTGGGATTTAGTTGAAAAAATCTTGGTAAAGCACTTAAAAATGGGTGAACAGTTGATTTCTACTTGTACCCTGTTTCTTCTAAATATCTCCTATAAATAATTCCAAGGCTTGAAAACTTTGCTCAAATCTATCTTGCATGTAAATGATCTCAGAGTGCTTTAAAGTTATTGCGCCACTTCCACCCAAATATATTTCACTGTTCCATATGTGCAAGAAATGTCAAGCCTTTCTTATGTCCTCGTAGAAGTTTTGAAAAGTCCCGCCTTGAACTTTTCACAATTCAATTGTCTTATACTTCCCTTAATTTACCAATTTGCCATCCTGGGATTATAGAAAACACCTCAGTTGTACTCTACTTTATTGAATAATTTAATATAATCCCAATTATTCAATTTTATAATTACAAGGGAAGCATAGCTCAAGGCATGTGCACAGCATCTTTTAAAACAATTGTGTCGACAGAGAAGATGTGTTATCTAGAACTTGTAATCTTAAAAGTGTCTCTAGTGGGTACTATGGTCTTATTTTTATTACATGTGTGTAGCATGTCTGCAAGCATGAAAATATTCTTAAAAACACATTTTTGAAAAACATCTGACTTATGTGGGCTGCTGACTGCCAAAGGCTGGTTTGTAAAGTAGTAGCAAAGTAACTGTCTCATGATTACTTCAGGCCTCTTAATTTCTCGTTGCTTTCCATAAGCTCTGCCTTGGCTTTCTCTGCCACAGAGTTTGCCATTTCTCACTGATGTTGTGGTGGATCCTGGTTGAGACAGGGCCTCTGAGGGCCACCCAGTCGCTGGGTAGAGAGCAAAGGGCCTCTGAGGGCCACCCAGTCGCTGGGTAGAGAGCAAGTTGACCTTGTTGAATTAACCTAGCTAATAACTAAGGGTAATGCACCTGGCAGGGTTGTGCAGTGCCCCTCGTGCACATCTGTTGTCGCAGGGAAAGAAAAACACCATCCTGAAGTAGCCTTTTTATGACACTGGCTATGTTTAAGGCTATGTCATTTTAGAATGATAAATGATCACAAACTGAGATGATGATTTTTATGCTAAACTGTAGCTGTATAGAAGGAATAGGAGAACAGGAAAGGTTATGTCCTTCTTTCTTTGCAGGATATGCAAAAATTTGAGCCAGTGTTGTATCCGCAGGGTGGAGTGGAAACCGGCACCTCTGAAAAATCTTCATTGTTGAAGAGACTTTCACCTGCAGTCTTAATAGCAAATAATGTGACATTTGAGAATTGAGGATAAGCTATACTGGTATTTTCTGTAGAAGACTCTTGAGGATTTTTTTAAATCAACTTCTGTGAAAGTTGTTGAAAAATCTACTTAAAAAGCAAGCCATGTTCAAAGGCTATTTAGGGCATATGTGTGTTAAAAGGAAACCAGCAAGCGCCTCGTTTCCTAAGCACTCACCACATGTGGCTGTGGGGCATGTGAGGTTCTTGTCTGGCACTTGGGCTCTCTGGGCCTTTCTGCAGCCACAGGACTGCAGTGTGTGAAGCAGCGTGACCCCCCTCCCCACTCTGAGGTCCTGCCTGTGCTTCTAACTTGGAATTCAGAAATTATTTTATATATATATATGTGTGTGTGTGTGTGTGGAATTCATATGTGTGTGTGTGTGTGTGGAATTCATATATGTGTGTGTGTGTGTGGAATTCATATATATATATGTGGAATAACTAAATGCTTGAGGAAAGCAGGCTATAAAAGGAGAATATTCATCCTGCGCTTAAACACAAATGTATACAGGGATGTGAGAAAACTGCATAGCCTGTTTCTCGCCTCTTATTTACCTTATATAGGTGGGGTCAGACTTTTAGTGAATGTCTCATTTCAAATCTTGGTGGTTCTTGTTAGCTGCAGAGTGAATTTCCATCTTCTGTGAAGCCCTTTGCCTTCAGTCTCTTGTCGTCCCTCTTTGATATATGTAATTTTCTTGGCTCCCCAGCAATCCACCCTCTAATTTTGTTGAAAGGAGATGTGGAGTTGGCTCACGGCCATGCCAGTCCCCCTGTGCAGCCTCCTCTTAACCTTAGGAGGAATCATGCAGGCCTGGCTGCAGCAGGATTCCTTGCTTCTTTACCTTATGTGGTTCCAAGAGTATATGGTTAGCTGCAAATTCTCCCTTCTGCATCACTCCTTTGTATCCCTTTGAGGGATACATGAGGTTTTCACTTCAAAGTGTGAACATGCTTTGCTGCAGAACGGCGGCAGCAGAATTAGGTTCTAAAACGTATCTGGTAAAGAGAATTTATGTGCTCAGAATGACTTTCTGCAGTTTAGGGAAGATTTGTAATTGTAAAATAGATGTCACACAGTTAGAACAAGTTCTTTGCATGAGAGTAATTTTCCTGACATATTCCTGCACATTTTTTTCTGTTAAAATAAGAGCAAGCATTAGGCATATGTATAAACCTTTTAAAGGAAAAAGAAAATCATCAATAAGAGAAGTGTCAGAAAAGGTAGTTGATGATAGCATGCTGTAGAAAAGACTTGCTGAATTTAGGATTTCAAGTTAATCCATACAAGCTGTATAGTTACGTGGGTAATACAGTACCATTAAAACAGTCACATGTATATTACTCAGGCGCTTGTTTAAAGAAGGTATCTCCTTTATTTTTTTAATTTTATTTATCATTTTCCTTTCCCTTCTGTCTGTCTCTAGGTAAAAGTATGGATGAAATTAAGAAGCTCCTGCTGTTGGTTCTGGGTTGTGCTGTGCAGGTAAATGCTTTTTAAAGAACTGAAAAATAATTTCTTTTTAATCCCCTTTTTTGTGGGGCAGAGAAAATCTGGCCAAAGATGAGTGCTGAACTAACAGATTTCCAGCTATTTCATGTAGCATATGAACTGAAACTGGGAAAAGATGCAGTAGATGAATGAAACGGCAGCAGTAGTCCCAGTTTATTGCCAATACTGGAATCAATCACAGCATGTGTAATCTTAAAATTAAGTGGTTCTCTTTAGGAGCAGAATACGAAAAGATAAGCTTTGAACAGTGTTGTTCTAAAGATTTTTTTGTTTATTTTCATATTATTTTAATATATGTAAGAGTGTAATAGTAATGTGCTAGTGTAAAGATGAGCTAACAGTCTCAACACATTTGTTTAATGAATCCTATTTGCATTTTTTGAATATTACATAGGTAGAAAATCCTAAATGAATAAATACTCTGTATATTCATGTGTACAATTTTGTCATGTTTATTAAAATAAATGGACAGGCAACACAGAAGGGAAGCTCTGCAGCGCCACACACAGCTGCCAGATAAAGAAATCTGTGTTCTGCCCAGCAGCCCAACCGTGGGGAACAATGGGGGCCTCGGCAGCCTTTGCTTCTCCGTGACCTTGTTTGTTGGTCTGGCTGGTGTCTGTCGAGCCCTAGGACACTTACCCTGCTCAGCCCTGTCAAGTTGATTATGTCAGGGTGATGCTGCCTTCCTATGGCTGCTCGGAACTTATCTCACTGTTACATTGCAGCACAAAGAATAAAGGCCTGATTTGGCAAGCTTTTTCCCCCCCCCCCCCTTTTTTTTTCTTTTTTTTTTTTTCTCTTCCATCTTCAGCACATGTTTACAGTTTTGGGCCTTTTCCCAATGAAATGAATGATAAGACTCAGAATCACACCCAAAAGGGCCCCTGTAGATAGTAGAAAAACTAGCTTAAGAAAATCTTCAGAAATATTTAACTTCTTTTGCCTTCTAATGACAAGTCTGCACTATAATGTTACTAACGTACAATTGCAGAGGTAGAATGGGAGATGTTTGATTCTTCTAAAATCATCAGTAGAAGACTCATTAGCATCTGTTTGTCTGAAATGTAACTAATTTTTGTCCAGAAAGTTCCTCAGTCCTGTTTTTTACCTAAAGCATGTGTTGATTTAATGTCCAGGAAGCAAAATGCAGGCTCGATGTGAGCACACTCTAAAGTGATGCACTGCTTTTCATTGCCAAAACCAAGGAAAATGCCACAGCTCTGAGCAGGCGGGAGGAGTGCTGCAGTATAAATGTAGGGCTTTTGTTCACCCCGCTTATGTTTGTGCACCTCATTAAAGAAACTGTGGTGATTTCCCCTGGCTGTCACCCTATCCCTTGATCTCATTGTGTATTGGGCTTGTTTTTAAAGAGCAAAACCAAACATTTTAACTTAGCCTTAGTTGTACTGACTTTAAAAAGTTTCAGGAGTTCAATGTATAATTCAGTTCATGTTCCATTTGTGCAACAAAGTGTTATCTCATAGAGGGTGCCAAATTGTAGATCTTGAACATGTTGTCATGAGCAATACAAGCTTTGTTATTTTAAATGAGAAAATGTTACAGAAAGTGTTTAGTTTTGTACCATCATTTCAGGGTGTATTTTCTTTTAACAGTGTGAAAGAAAAGAAGAATTTATTGAAAGAATAAAGCAACTGGATATTGAAACACAAGCTGCTATCGTGGCCCACATTCAGGAGGTAGGATTCAGCTCAGTCTATCTTCACTTTGATAGCAAAAAAAAAACCCTTGAGACATGTAAGCATGAACATAAAAAGCTAATACTTGAAGTTTCATAATGGGTTTTATCAACCTTAGAGAGAAATGATTATGCTGTGCAAGTAGTTTTGCAATCAAATTGGAAGATAAAATGGCAGGTGTTTGGAATGTTACTTTACTCAGTGCTCTTTCCAAAAGATGCAGTGATAAATGTCTTGCCAGCTATAGGCTCATATAGAAGATATGTCTGTAAGGCAGAAGGTGTGAAATACTTTCAAAAGGAATGTACGGTTTAGGACACGAAGTCCTATTTGTAGCAGCAGTTCAGACGCCTGAGTCCAGTGGTAGGTGAGATGAAGGCTCCTCAGGGCCTTGGTTGCTTCATACAGTGTTTTCCTAACTCAGTCTTGAAAATAGTACTCTGCAGCTGCCATGAGACGCGTGTTCTGTTTTAAACAGAAGACTGATCCAGTGACAAATATTCTTGGACTTGGTAAAAGGAGGGAGAATGTTTAGGTGCTCAGGGGCAGCTTAGCTTGCTTTGGAGATGCAGAGAAATCCAGGTGAAAACGCCCTCTGCTGGGTAGGCAGCAGCGTTTGTGAGCTCTGGGTCTTGGAGAGCAGGCGTAAACGCCTGATAAACTACAATTTAAAGAACAAATAGTGGAAGTCTAAGGCAAGAACACTCAAATATCTGCTTTCTAAGAAAGGCTTTTCAGGGGAGACTTGTTTGAAATAAGCTGTAATAAAGTACATGGTTGTAGCAAAACCAGAAACATTGTTTAACTGAGCTTGAGAGCCTTTCTATTGACTGACAGTTCTGTTAAACGATAGAGAGGAAACCAGCTGTGCACGATGACAGTTAAAACAAACTGTGCTAGCAGCAGTAAAAGGCAATTCCAGCTGAGTGAGATCCCCCTGTCTGTAGCACCTGCAGGCTGCAGAGCACTTGGAAATGGGGCTGCTCACAGTGAGGCACCAGCCTCATTGCTCAGCCATGGGATCTACTCTCTTCTTGTTCAGGGAGTGACTGCCCCAGTGCCTGAACTAAGACAGCTGCAGAAGTTTTACTGTGCAAACATATGTCTTATTGGCCATAATGTACACCTGGTGACTCTTAAAATTCAGTCTTTATTATTATTGTTATTATCAAAAACCTGGATGCTAAAAACTTCTGGCCAGTGTTAAAGTTGAGGTAGTCATGCCTATGTACTTTCCAGCCTGCTTTTGGTGAAATGTGGTATCTTTATCTTTTTAAAGTGACCAGTAGATGAGTCTGGGCACTGCAGCATATGTAGCAGAGAAAATTTTAAATCGACTAGTGAGTGTTTTTTTTTTTCTCTTTTCAGGTGACTCACAACCAGGAGAATGTCTTTGATTTACAGTGGCTGGAGCTGCCGGACATGGCTCCAGAAGAACTGGAGTCTCTCTCCAGGAATATGGTTTTCCACCTCAAAAGACTCATTGATGAGAGAGATGAGTGCACAGAAGTACGATGACACCTCTGTCATATACAGCTTCTGTGGAACAGTTGATGCATCATCTCTTTCTTCTGTTCTGTCTTGTTTGTGCTTTTGGTCTCCATTCTGAGCCTTTCTGTTACACCTCTGAAAATCTGTGGAAATATTTGACTTTTCAATCAGTTCTTAAATAAGCGCTTCAGATGCGGTACGTTGATTGGTAGGAGGAGTGCGTGCAGTGGAGACCAAAGCATTTCAAACTGTGATTGTCTTCAGAATTTTGTCTCTGCTTGTCTGTTCCGTCATTCACATTAGTCATCGCTTGACTCTCTCCAGTGAAACACCTGCTGTTTTTGTTTCCAGTGTCATCTTCATTTTTTCCTGTGTAACATCAACCCTATGTCTTACTGATTCATCAGCTCTTTTCCCTTCAGATCCTTGGGGTTGGTGCCTTCCTTTCATTAGCCTGACTTTTCTGTCATGCATGTGACTTTGTGATTACTTTTAAAGAACTTGTATGGATTATCCAAGCAAAATAGACTGAATGTTGATCTAGTCATGTGAGCGTGTTAGAGATTTCTTTCCTCATATGCTCCTTAATATCGCGTATTATTCTCTACTTCCAGGTGATTGTAGATCTCACTCAAGAGAGAGATTATCTACAGTCTCAGCAACCACCAAGTCCTCTGAAAGCACCGAGCCCCGATTCCTCACCAAATCCAGCCAACCCGCGTTCCAATGAAGACAAACAGCACCTTGCAGTTGAGCTGGCAGACACGAAGGCCAAGCTGCGAAGAGTCCGGCAGGAGCTGTGAGTCACCAGCATCTTATGCTTCTAGAGACACTTCTGAGTTAAGACTGAAAATACAGTTGCCTGTCGGCTTCCCTGCACTGATCCCCATGGGAGCCCTTAGAATCATGTCTATCTTTCACATTCCTCTAGCAGTACTACTTAATAAGTGGAACTTCAGAGGATAGTGAGGTCAGTTATGATAGCAATAATATCTAACGAGATTTGAACAGAAATACTTAAAAAAAAATAGTTGCAGTCTCAAATCTATGATATATGGTATCACAAGAAAATACCTCTTGGTCTTATGAAGGTGGCATGCCATCAAAAATTCTGTGTTCAGAATATCCTTGATGACCTCTGTCTTTCCTTCTAATTTCCTAGAAAACATACTCGGTAGTGTTCCGGGGGGAAAAAAGAGAATCTGCTTACTAAGTTTCTAATCCTTTTCAGGGAAGAGAAGTCTGAGCAGCTTGTGGATTCTAAACATGAAGTTGAACAGCTCATCCTAGAGCTGCAAAAAATAAAACAAGAGGTAAGGTGGCCTTGTTTCACTGTGTCAGACTTCCTAATTTAAAAACATCTCTTTCATTGTGAGGCAAAAAAAAACTGCACCACACTTTCTTAAATGAAGGATCAAGTTATTCCAGCAAGCTGTTTGACCAGTATGACTGTGGAATAGCAGTGCTATGCTTCCTACGTAAATGGTGAGAGCAGTCTCATCTGTTTAGCTTGCAAATAATCCAGTCATGCCTGGAGCACATGCAACATCAGGTATTGAATATGTCTGAGTCCCAGCAGGCTGAGGAGCCTCTCAGTCTTGCAAAGAATTGACTGGCTAATAGGAGAATTCTGTCATAAATACGCAAAAGGAAAATTATTTGATCTCTGTTCATGACTGCTCCTTAAAAAAAAAAAAAAACTTGGATAGTTCAAGGAATACTTTCGTTTATTTATTTAATCTGTCTATCTTCTCAGAATATCCACTTGGCCTCGGACGCTCGCTCTGCCCGAGCATACAGAGATGAGCTGGACTCCCTGAGAGAGAGGGCCAACCGTGTCGAGAGGCTGGAGATGGAGCTTGTCCGATGCAAAGAGAAACTTCACGATGTGGATTTTTACAAGGCTCGCATGGAGGCAAGTGGAGATTGGGAGGAGGATTTGATAAGTAATCCTTAATGTTTGGCTTTTGCAGCAAAAGATCAGAGCAAGTTGAAATTTCATACTGTTCATTGGTATTGGTTTAGCAGCAGTAAAAATTCTTTCGGTAGCCAAAACATTCTTTCACTAGACTTGATGGACATAAAAAGTGTCCGTTACTTCTAGTAAATTCTGCTTAGCTCAACATTATCTGACTAAGAGGACAGACCTTTTTTGGAAGTTCCTTCTAAAGGGTCTAAGTCTAACCTTGAAAACTGACTGCAAGTAAAAAGTTTGCTGTCCAAAGTTAATCCTTTGGCCAGCACTTTAATTGCTGTGTATAAGTTAACTAAATGAATGGGTGTCTGTAGCAGTTGCAGCTGTCGTTCAAGTGACTGGGCATTTTTAAGCATGACCTTGGATGACAACTTTTTGCAACTGTTGCATGTGAGGAGAGATATCTTGGTGCCATGAGCAGAGGGCATCAGTAAAAAACCCATGCTTTTGTTCTCCCAGTAATGCTCCTTATCAGCTTATAATTCTCGAAGTGTGAGAATTCAAGTTAGATCAGGTTGCTCTACTGCAGTTTTCTGTGCTTTGAGGCCCTCTCGCCTAAGCTCTCAATAACTGCACTTAAGTGGTATCTCAGCCAGAGCCAGCTGGATATCCAGGCTTGGATACCCATGTTGAGGTTCTGTACTTTAGCCCTTGCTATAATTGAGTAAAACCCTAGTTCTGGGAGAAGAGCAGTCCTGAAACTAATTTTCATCAGGCCTCTGGCTAAGAACACATGCCTTATTTCTGCTCTATAAACCCTGCTTTGTAGGCAGTTCTTTTTCCATCTAACCTAGGACACCAGCTAGATGCTGCTTCCGTTGAATAGATTCAATAAGATAGCTGATTATTAAATTTAGCAATATCCTGCACAAGCCCATCTTTTCTCTCTGTAATTCCCATTTTACTTCAGGGAGTTTGAAGCTCTGTCTCCTTCCTTCCTTCCTAAACATCAGCCATGCATTAGCCTGGCATGCCAGCTAGCAGCGTGGCGTGCCAGCATTTCCCTTGTGGCTTTATGCCGGGGTTGCTTTGCTTCTACCTGCTGCTCCCCCAGCGTGGCAAGAGGAGGGCAGTGTTTTAGCCTTTCCTTGGTCTGAAGGCAGGGGAGAAGTTACTGGTGCTTCTGGTTTTCAGGCCTTTTGTTTGTCCTTGTTCAGCAGTTTCCTGTTCTGTCTGCCTGCTGATCTTGTTTAACACACCATTCAGTAAGGAGGCCTCCACTTCTGATTTGTTCAGTCTTCCCTCACTCCTTCTGCCCTGCCAGATTTTGGCGAAATTGTTGAAAACTGGCCCTCCAGGGATACCTCCCTGAGATACGGCAGTGGGTGAGGTGAAAAGTATTCCCATGAACGTGGCATTTCTCTATTTTGGGGCGATAGTGTGGCCTCTTGCATTAGCTGTTCCTTCTCTAAGGGCTGAGTTTTTTTAACATGTGGCAGGATTGCACAGCTCTCTGTAGGCTACACTTGGGTCTCAAATAGCCAGAGTGTTTCACATGCTCACCACTCCCTCTGCTAGCTTTGATCCACCCTTGGCACAGTTAGGGACTGGCAGCTTTGTGCAGGGGCATCGTCAGGAAAACACCCTCAGTCCCACGCTGATGATTCCATGGGACAGCACGCTGGCTTCTTCATCGTCCCGCACTGAGGATCCAACTCTCCATGTCCATCTGTGTTCTTCCACTGAGTCTAGTCCTCTGCCCTTGTGAAACAAGGGCAATAGCCTGGAGAGCAGTTCAGTACCTGCTCAGATTCCTCCTACTCCTTCAAAAAGTGCTAGCCTTACAATTTTAAGTTGCAAAGTATGTGCAAGCTTTTAATGCAGAGATGTGCATTAATGCAGTAATGTGCAGCTTTTGTGCCACTGGACTGTGCTGTGCCAGTTCATCTAATGGCATCAACTGGTGCAGTTTGCATACTAGGCTCAGGGTGCTTAAGACCTGAATAAACCCCTCAGAGCCACAGCAATAAAAGCAGAGGTGCATAAAGCACAGCAGTGTGGCAGTGTGATACCTTAAGGCTTAAAAGGTTTTGGCAACATCATTAACAAGCCTTGCAGAATCAGTACGGGAGAAGAGCAAGTGATTTTAATTTTGTGTCTCAATGAAGAAAGCTTTTGACAAACAGGCACTTGACAATCTTTTCCTTCTTGTAGTTGTCATGTACATTCAGTAGCCTGAACACGATGTATGGAAGGTGCTCTGCCTAGAATGCTGTGACAACCTGAAAGAGTAGTGAACAAGCTGATACAGGAGCTCTAAGCACATCATAGACACCAGCAGTGGCAGCAGGGAGGAGTTTAAGGAGGACATAAGGAATACAAACAGAGCAGTTATTTCTCTTGAGCATGTGTGTTGTTTTCCCTCTCTGTATTTTTTGACAAGAATATGCTCTGAAATGGTGCTTTAATTTGACAGTTGTTGGAGGACCATGGAGATGGCTGTGGTCTGGAGACCTTCCTACCCAGGTGGCTTAATGGGGTCTAACGGCTGTGGGGGAACAGGCTCAGTGCAGGGCTTCCTCCTCCGAGGTGCTGCTCTCCAGGGTAGAGAGCTCCATGGGTTGGGACCAGATGATCTCAAGAGGTCCCTTCCAACTTCAACCCTTCTGTGATTCCTCTCTGCTTCAGGAGATTCTTTCCCTAGGCCCAGGGGGTCGGCCTTGCCCCCCTAAAGCTTTTTAAAGTGTTTTTTGTCTTAAAAACACTCTTCCGTATGTTCACGTAGCCAACCCAGGCAATACTTGATTGTCATGACATTTATTATCAGTATCATGGCTCAATGAGGGCAGCTTCCAAATTGCCAGAAGGGAAGGTTTGGACTCCATCTAATAACTAGGTCTAAATGTGTGTGCAGCTTTCCTGGTTTGATTTCTATAATCTGTTTTCTCTTTTAGTATCTGAAAAGGTTTCTGAAAAGTAAAGCAGCCTGCTTGTATAAGCACTTCTCCTCAGAGTTAATTGTAACCATATGAGTATACGATGCACATTCTTAAAGCTAACTTGGGATTAGAGCAAAATATATACTTTATTTTAGAAATGTGATTACAAAGGCAAGATTGTATATGGTGGGTATTAAGCCATCACAGTTTAAGGTAAAAGCAATATAAAGCATAGTTTTTTTTGAATCTCTTACCCAGTAAGTTTAGTATGTTTGCAGAAAAATAAATGAACAGCCATCAATTTTTGTTGCTGGTTTGAGAAGAAACTCGTAGCTACAGAATCATGTTGGTAGGGTTTTTCTGTTTGTTCTTTTTTCTTTCTTTTTAAAAACAAAAAGCTTAAATTAATTTTGGTGGAAAATACCACCACTTCTACCCACTGCTTCTGCAATCCAAGTGATTTGTAGCCAGACACATTTTGAGCCCAGTTATGTTATCCCAGAGTTCTGTGAGGTGTTAGTGCTGACATGTTGTAGGTAGAACGGTTTTACCTTCCAGGCTTTGCAATCTAACTTTGAAAGCTTCCATAGAGCAATTATTTAAATTAAATGAACTTTTCAATATTAAGACAGCCTTATATCATGGGTGCACCAGCTAGCATGTTGACCTAGTCACAGGAGGCATTTCCACCGGGTTATTAAGATTTCATCAGAACTGTTTTGAACAGACATGTTCGCTCCTCTGGGGTACTTGATGGAAATGTGCCTTTGGTCTTCTATGTATTGTAGCTCCCAGTGATGGACAGCTTGTACCAGAGCCTGAATATGTACATGTGCTTGGCACATAGCTTAATTCTTTATGAGACAATGAAGTAACTGGTTTCTGCCTGATAGACAGTTTTTGGGAATAGTTCTGAGGCTGCATTTTTGAGGTCAGACACCACCTTCGTTCTTGGGGCTGTGGTCCAGGCTCAGTTTGATGAGCCAGCAAAGCAAACTCTGATCATGTTGCCATTCCAGTATGGGTTTTCCTGCAGCTTATGTGACCCTCTGAAAATTTCCTGTTCCTCTGCTTCCTCTGGTCTATCATGGTTCAGTGTCAGCAACTTTGGGTTGTTCATCCTAAAGTGAAGATGTTAGACCAGATTAGCCTGGAATGTTAGTTTTATAAATCAAGAGGAGAGGATTTGTGTTTTCTTTCTTGTAGGATCAGACATTTTATTAGCAATAGCTGAATCATTTCATAAACTCTCATATACTTGTCCTTTTACTGCTTTTGTAGTAGGGATATTTTCTCTTCCTTTTTGCGAGCTGGTAGGTGACCCACAGAGAGGTCAAGGATGATACTGCAGTGCGTAAAGTGGACTCCCATATGGTGCCAATCTACAGTCAAGATGCAGCAAACAACTTGTCTGCTGTATAAGGATACTGAATTATTTCTGTTGGTGCTTGCAGAAGTTGAGGGTAGTGGCTGTCATCTGACAACCTATCTTGTGTTTTGCAGCTGTCTTTCGAGTGTGGGTGTTAGTTTTTGATTTTGGATATTGTTTTAATAACTGGATCACGCGAGGCTCTCTCTCTCTCTATGGCTGAGTCCACCCTCCCAAAAATGAGAAGGTAGTTGCTGCCTAAGCAGTTAGAGATTTACTTGTGCCTGGTAAAGTTTCAGGAATCTACTTGGTTTGGATGTTTGTGGTCTGAGAGAGCAGACACTGATGTCACTGGTGTCAAGACACTTCACATTTCAAAGGCTGTTGTCCAGGAATAAAGTTGTTGAGCCAAAAGCACTTCATCAGGCCTTTGTGCACTTAGTCATTCTTGTGTCTTTCACTAGAGCGGGGGAAAGGGAGGGAAAGCTGACAAAAGAACAGTTCTTTAGAGGAACAAATAAATGACTTTCTGCACTGTAGCTCTTCTGGGGGAAGAAAAAAATCCTTCCTGTGCTAATTAAATCTTTTGAGAGCTGATGTTTTCCTGCCATGGAAAATGAAAATTGAATCTGTGGCTTGGATTTATCTGAGGATCAGAAAGAGTGAAAGTTAGCAGTCAGGTGCATTAGTTTGAAATAATTCATTAGATTTAAAAGATGACCAAAAATACAAAGCCAGATTCTATGCTTTTTAGACATTTCCTATTTCAGGAGATAGGATATGTGAATGCATGAAACATCTTTTGTTGCTCCACAAAAAACATGGTATGCTTTGAACATAATAACCTTTTAATAAATGTAATCTATTTTATAGTTGGGGAAACAGAGGGCTGCAGTGAGTTACATGAGCAAATGGCATTATGGTAATAGAATTAGAAATGAAGAGTTGTTCTGGGTCACTCTGGTACCTCTTGATCAAGTCTTTTTTACAGCAAAAGGAACTCCATTAACCTATTGTTTTCTATTAAACTATGTATTTTTGTTCTTTTAATAAAGGAAACAAGTCAAACTTTTAAAATATTTTGTAATATCAATTTATGAAAGTTACTTTGTCTTTCAAAAGTATATATGTAAAAGAGATTAACAGTATATATTGCTATGTTTTTCTCCGCAGGAATTAAGAGAAGACAACATCATATTAATTGAAACAAAGGCCATGCTAGAAGAACAGTTAACAATGGCAAGAGCTCGTGGTGATAAATTGCATGAATTAGAGAAGGAAAATTTGCAGTTGAAATCCAAACTTCATGATGTAGAGCTGGTATGCATCCTTCTTCTGTTACACTCATTATTTTCAGTTCTGTTTTCATGTTAGGTCACATGAATTTGTTGCGCAAACCAGTGGAGAAAGGAAACTAAATCAGTAATGCTTCTTAAATTGTCTTTAGTTTGAACTTTGTGCATATGTATTCTTAAAATGTGCTATAGCACTCAATGTGTAAGTATTAGCAGTGCTGCTGTTTGGAACAGTTTTGTGAATTTCATTTTTTGCAAAAACATATATCACAACTTAAATACAGAATGACTTCATTTTTCTTTGTAAAATTTTTAAATCTGTCATTTAGAAATATCAGATATTGAATATGGAAACTATAGTAGTACACAGGCTTTTGTTGGAAACAAAACCAACAGCTGTTAAGAAAACCGTAGGAACTCATCACTAATATAGAAGACACAAATCCAAAATTGATTACAACATAAATCAGAGTCTTGGCTCACTGCCTCACAGACAAGACATGCAAGAAGTGGCAATTTATCATCTGCGAATAAAAAACGGACATGGGATTTTTTTCTTTTTTTTTAATCTGACCAGATGTAAGAATTATCTTTCTTCTCCTGTATTTAACTTAACCTGCTTCCTGTTGTCCCTCTTAGTTTGAATTCTTGTGGGTTTAAGCTTTTGAAACAGAGTATGTTAGAAACAAAAGATGATTATGCAAAGAAGCTGTGTTTAATGACTAATTTATGGCAACATGATGCTCCAGCTTTTCAGAAGTGGACGGTGAATTTTTGGACAACGCTTGCTGGAAATTGGGACTCTTCAAGGTGCCATGTCAATCCCACATATATAAATGACCAAAATCATTGCCAAAGTAAATGTAACCTTATCTGGATTCATTTTTTGGATAATTATAAGTATGTTCTTGATTATGACTTGATCCAGATTAGATATGACAAAGTGAAGAAGCCCCATAGAATTCAAGGTCATATATGCAGAGTCTCTAGGGTCTCCCTGCATCGTGCTACACTTCTACAAAAAGCCTTGCTAAGGGCAGAGCTCAGATTCAGCCAGGCCAGCCTTGTTGGTCTGGCCCCAGCAGCACCAAGTGTATGTCTTTATCCTCACCCCCTTCCTCCAAGTATATTATGGATCTGAGCTGACTCCTAACAGGATCAGCTGGGGATGTGCACAGCATTTACAGCTCATGTGGTATCCCTACAAATGATGCTGTACAGATGTCTTAATATTAAGACACATTAATATTAAGACATATTAAGTTGCCTACAGAGACGTTTCTGCCCTCAAAAGTGTGTGTTGTTAAAACAGTGAACTGTTTTAACAGTTCAACTTGACAGAACTTTCTTGCAGTTAAGCTCTGTGTACGTTTTCATTTGCACACTTGCATAGGATCGGGACACGGACAAGAAGAGAATTGAAGAGCTGCTGGAGGAGAATATGGTCTTGGAGATTGCACAGAAACAGAGCATGAATGAGTCTGCACACCTAGGCTGGGAACTAGAACAACTGTCAAAAAGCACAGACCTTGCGGACAGTGAGTAGCATTTTTTATAATTTCTTCATTGTAGTTTTAACTTTCCCTTCATTGGAGCTCCAGAACTATTTCCAAGTAAACAAACGAACAAACAAAATAGAAGAACTGAGAACACGAGTTAACATTTGTATTCAGCAGGAAAAAAATCTGTATTAGTGTAATTTAAAATATTTTTAGAAAGATTGTTTTACATTTGCTTTTATTTCAGAAATGATAATGGTTAAGAAGTCCTTCTTCAGTGGTCCTTGCTCTTCCAAACACAAGTCTTGTGCAAAGTTGGCTGGTATTAAAAAAAGTTTTATAGGTTAGTTGGAAATGTTTTATTCAAAATTAATAAAAAGCTAAGCTTGGAAGCAGCAAAATTCAGGTAGGCTTTGCTTCGAAACAGAATTGAATGAGAATGTTTTGTTAATGTTACTGTTTGACTCTTTATCCAAACTACTTGACTCTTAATGAAGCCTCTCTAGGTGGTGGTCTTAGAAAAGTTTTAACATGTTCAGCAATTAGCTAGTTCGGGATTGTTGTTTGGTGGATGTAATAGTGATGGTTATTTTAGCTCCAATGAATCATTTTCTGACACTTAATATGAAGGCAACTTGATCACTGTTTTCAGATGTGGTTTTTGAGTTCATGGATAGCAATTATTCTGTGTCAATTATTCTGTGATGGCTCTTCTATTTACTGCGACACTGAGTAGAGAAAAGAACTGAGCAGTAGAGACTTTGGGCTTTGGTACTGGAAATGGATGGTGGGTGTTAGTGAGACTTAGTCTAAGCATTTTAAAGTCTCTGTTGTAAAACCTGTGTAAATGTTGTTAGTCTTAAGATTTAAACCTCAGAGATTTCTGCGATCAATTCTCTGAAAGATGTCCTGTGCTTATGCAGATAATAAAATACTTTTCTGGGTTTTGCATGTTAGCAAAGGAGCTGGGTGGCTGAACATCTGAATTCACTTTTATGAGTGTTCAGTTTCTAAATAGTCAGATACCTGAATTTGTTTTGGCTTTTGGGAGTGCAACATCTTGATATGTTACACACAGTTCTCAATTTTTTACTCTCTGCCTCATTACTTCCTTTGAAGGAAATGTAAAAGAGTGTATCAAAATATGTTTCCCTACTGACCATTGTTGGTTAAAGTAACTCTAAGAGCATATGTAAGGAAATGCAGCTTTGTAGTATGCTAGTATGTGGCTTTTAAGATAGTTATGTCCTTAGATGTTTCCTTTTTTATTAAAGATCTTTTTTTTTTTTTTTTTCTGTACAAATGCACTCTGGGGTTTTTTGAGAGCATTAACTTAGTCAAGCTGAGATGATAAGGACCTGGCTGCAATGAGTTTTGTAAAAGCAAGCTTTACAGACCCAGAAAGGGGGATATTTCTGAATTTGGTTAGTGCCCCCTTCTGACTCATTTTTTTCAACAGCTAGAAAGTCTTTTGTGTTTGAGCTGAACGAGTGTGCGTCGAGTCGCATACTGAAGCTGGAGAAGGACAATCAGAGCTTGCAGAACACCATCCAGGAGCTGAGAGATGCCTCCTTGACCTCCAGGGAGAGCAGCTTGAAGTTTGTGGAACTGGAGAAGGAAAACCAGCAGCTAAGCAAAAAGGTAATTTTTGCTCACAGAGCAGAGCAAACTCTTTGGTTTTAGAGCACAGTGTGTGCAGAGCTTTATAATGTTCCTGAACAGCAAGGAAGCACTGGAGTCCTCCAGTGTTCTCCAGGAGACTGGAAACGTTTTCAGGCCCTTCTGTGTAATATGAGGAGGCCTCTTGTGGCATCAGTGTATTCCATTGCTTTCTAGCCACTGCCTACATAGATGCATCCCTGCAAGCAAAAGTGGATGCTCCAGGAACATTCCATAAACCCTGTCCTTGGATGCTCGTTTGCCCCAGCTGTTCTTTCTTTTCTGTCTTGTGACAGTCACTGATGCTTGCTCTGTGAGCAAGCCGTGAATACACTTCTTTTCTTTCTCTTGTTTGAAAGATTTAGTATTATGTCAGTGAACTACTGAGATGAACTCAATTTAGTGTATTTCTAAATAACTTCCTTTACTGTCCATTGTTCTGGATCATTTTTACTTCATCCTTTTGGTTATTACAAGTTCTCTACTGTCTCTCTAAAGCTCTGGGTTCTTTTTATACCTGGTAACAAATGTGTAATCATTACTTCTTAATTTTGTGTATGTGTGTGTGCGTGCATGCAAAAACATTACATGCCATTAGCAAGTGTTATTTCTCTTGGATCAACTTTCAGCTCAGCCCTGTCTTGAAAAATGTAGTGTTCAGTTCACACACAGTCCCTAACTCCCCTTTCATCCAACTAGAAATGTGCATTCTGAGCTCTGAGTACTCGAGACAAGTGCCAGTGGGGAAAAAGGATGCTGGTCAATCAGAATATGAAAAATGCCCATGTTCACTTCTATGTTCCTATCTGTGCTCAATTATGCAGACTATCTGTGCTCAATTATGCAGACTATAAGGCCATTTTCTCCTTTCCCTGTTGCTGTTATGACCTGTGTGTGCTACAGTGGTAAAGGAATTTCAGTCCTCTCTGATCTGTTTGTGACTAACTGAATGCTTTAAAGGACAAGGGGAGAAGGAATCTGGCTATGAAATGCTAGTCATGAACTACTAGGTTGTAATTAGTACAGAATGCCGACACCCCTGCTAAGGCAAACAGGAATCTATCACTGCCTTCTGGAGAGATCCTCCTGCCAAGTTGAGAGAACTGTTCTGCTGCATGAATTCTTTTCTGTGACAAGAAAAGTTGCTTGCAAAAATGCAGTTTGCTGTACTCTTTCACCACTCTGATTTATGAACGATTGTGCATGAGTAATTCACTCCAGCTGTAATTTACATTCCTAAAATACAAGATCAAGAGATATAAAGCACTCAGCAGATAGCTGTGGTTTGCAGCAATTTAGGTCATTTAAATAACTGTGATCAGCCTTGGACTTTGCCCCAGGCACGTTTCTGTGGGCACTTCCAGTTATGGCACTGTCTTGGTGTCAGTGGTTGTGATTAGAACATTAGCTGGATGTTTTCAATGACAACAGGTGTGTTGGTAGATTGGGGTCACCTACAGGTCTGATAATTAAAAAAGAAAAAAAAAAAGCCAATAGTGAGGAATTGCTGTGTGGAGCAAAGAGGCCACTCGATGAGTCAGAACAATGAGAGGAAAAAAATGGCAATGAGATAAAAATGAAGAGTGATGAAATGTGTGAAAGAATAAAGGAGAGTAGGGAAAACAGCAGGACGGAAACAGGGGACTGAACAGTAGGACTGAAATAACTGCAAAATCAAGTTTGGTAACTTACCTGAAGCACCTAAAGAAAGAACCTGGTCTCTGAAAGCTGATTACGTGAGTCAGATTTCACCCAGGGCCCAAGACTGTTAAAGCTTGTTACCTGATTGCTAATCTAGTGGTGCTTGGAAGGCTCAAGCCGCAGAAGCGGATGGGATTATTCAGGGCAGGACGAGTGAGGATACTAAGGAAAAGATGGACTGCCTGCACTGTACCCCCCTAGCTTGAAAAGTTTAAAGATGGTGTAATAGTAGAAAACCCTCCTCTTGGGAACAGCTCTCCAACTAATTTTTTTTTCTGGATCTTTGGACTGAAACAAGCCATAAACAGTAGCTTCTTCCTTGTCCCCAGTTCTCTAGGAGGTGCTAATGAAGAGCAGTTATTGCTGAATTACTGAGTTCATGTTCTCGCCTTCTCTGTACAGCTCTTCTGGGACCAGTGAACCTTATTGTGGTTACATTTCTAAATCTAAGCCCTTCTTATCTCCAATCTAGGCAGTCCCTGCTTGTTTAAACACTTCCTGTAATGAGGCCTATGTTGACACAGGCAGAGCCCAGCCTCCGGCCATTTCCCACTTGTAACAATTATTGTTAATACCATTTTCATTGGCATTTTCACCTTTGGCAAAGTTCAAATATCAACACACACACAAAAAAAGAATGGATACTTTTGCAGAGCTGTTAGTGTTCACAGTATTTTTTGAGCATAAAAAGGAATGCTTCCTGCCTCTTGCTTCTAAAAAAACCTACTTCTTTACAATGCTCAGTACATTTTAAGACCAGTTTTTAAATGTAAGTAGTAAAAAGATGCTACTTAATGTAGGACTAGGTCCTCCACAAATCATTTAAAACCAGTGTGGTGATCTGCTGAGGAAACAAGGAGAGAAGGTTTCTACTGAGGAAACTCAAGGAGGAGGAATGTAAATCTCAGAATTACAGTGCCTTTTTTTTTTTTCTGTTTTGGTTTTTTAATTCTTTTGTTCACTGAGTTGTCTTGGCCTTCTCAGCAGCTGATGGACTAAGGTTATCAGCAGTGGAGAGGCTACCAGGAGACACAATCTGTCAGAATGGTGAGAACCAGAAACTTCAGTTGTTGACAGGAGCAAGAAATGGCCTTCAGGCTGTTTGAAGCACCTCTCACTGTTGTATTTTTATGGTCTCATCTTAATAAGCAAGAAGGAGATTTTTGGCACTGTGAGAAAATAAAACGCTCTTGCTTTTCTCCTGCACCTGGTAGCTGCAGAAGGGAAGAACTGCATATCAGCCATGCTTCTGTCTCCTTGCTGTGTGTTTTTCAGAGAACCTTTAGATGAGAACAATCATTGTGTTAGGCTGTCTGACGTGTTCTGGGTTGTTTTATCCACACAGATTGAAAAGCTGCAAAATCAAATTGAGAAAGAGAAGCAAAGTCATCAAGATCTGGAGACCTTAAGCGAGGAGCTGATAAAAGAGAAAGAGCAACTACAAGTCATCATGGAGAATTTGAAAGCCGACAAAGACAGACAGGTGCAAACCTCATAAATGTAATCCAAAAACAAGTGCTCAGTGGTGGTGGTGATTTACTGATGTCATTTAGAAGCCTTCTATTTCTGTCAGGGAGTGATGGGGCAAATTCAGAGCTGTTCTGTGCAGGAAGATCTTGTTCAAATGCAGGTAAAAGGTCTCTGAGCAAAAAGACTTGACATATTTGGGTTTAGCTACTGCTAAGCCTGTTTGCATAAGAGATCTGCATGCTCTTTGTAAATGCAGATCTGCCCTCTTAAGCAAGAAGCTCAGGGTAATTGAACAGTTACAGCTGTATTCAGGCTTGGAGTAGTAAATAAAGTTTATTTACTTCTTAAAATAAACCTTCTTAAACTTTAAATACCTTTCAGCTTTTACTAGTGTGCTGCAGTTCATGTACAATGCCTTGAAATCTCTATTGTCAGTTCACACAAGGGTACCATCTGCAATAATTTGATTAATGAAATGATTCCTGTTAATAATGGTTAAGGAAATGATACATGGGTTGTTGGAGAATGGTCTGCCTACTCTTAATATTTATTAAAATTTACCCATGACCTGTGGAACAAAGATTAAACAACAAAATATCTTATTTATGTAGTGTTTTTCCCCTTGAAAGATTCTTACAGAAATTTCTTATCTGGGAATTTGCAATTTACCATCAAAGTCATACAGTTCCCTTTAAAAACATGGATTCTCTGTGATGAGGCTTAGTGAATGCTTCACATTTAGGGCAGTAAGTAGCAAGAAAAGTATCCTCGGTTATTGGAAAAAGCCAGGTTCTGATTGTTTCAGGCCAAAGTACTGTTTGATTTCTGTAGATGTTGGGTATTTAAGAATCAAATGCAAAGACTATTGTAAATTCTAGTTGTCTGGGCTGGAATTAGCCCAGTATGGTTACTGCCCTGCTTTTGCAGAATGTATATCCTTAATGAGACCTACCAGTTGAATACTGGCATTCAAGGCTGGGGGGTTCAGAAGTCTTATCAGAAAGAATTTGTGTCCTTAAGTTCTCAAAGTGTTGGCTTTTGTTACTGCAGACAGAAAGATATCGTTGGTGAGGAGTTGCTAACAAATTGCTAACTCTGGCATGTTCTGTGAAGGCATCTGGCTGTCTTCTCTGCCTAGTTCTCCTTAGCTGTTAGGAGGAACACAACCCTGTTTTTAATACACTAGAGCCCCAGGTTATTTTTTTGTGTGTGTGTATGTGTTGTCTGTTAAGGTTATGGGTCTTAGGGATAACTGTTGAAGTAATTAAATTAAATTGATTTTTTAACACTCATCTAAATTGTACTGTATATCATAAAGTAGATGAGCAGTATTTGCATGACCTTTTTATCTTGTTACTCATTTTTGTAGATAAAGGATCTTAAACAAGAAAATGATCACCTTAATCAAGTGGTCTTGTCCTTGAGACAAAGATCTCAAGTAAGCAGTGAGGCCAGAGTGAAAGACATTGAAAAAGAAAACAAGATCCTTCATGAAACAGTCACAGAAACTAGTAGCAAACTGAACAAGCTGGAATTTGAGAAGAAACAATTACAAAAGGATTTTGAGCAGGTTAAAGAGAAAGTGGAACGAGTGGAAGAAATGGAGAAGGAACTTCATCGGTTGGAGAGGGAGAATGAACAGCTCACAAAGAAGGCAGCGGCCATGAAAATAGTGACAGAAAAAGTTGAAGTTCTTGAGCAGGAAAATGGGGATCTGGAGGTGGAAAATAGGAAATTAAGAAAATCCCTGGACACGTTGCAGAATATTTCTATCCGTCTTGGTGATCTGGAAAGGGACAACAAGCAGTTAGATGAAGAAAATTTGGAGCTCAGGAGAGTGGTAGAGACCATGAGATTTACCAGCACAAAAATGGCACAAATAGAAGCAGAAAATAAAGATTTGGAGAGGGAGAAAGAGGACCTAAGGAAGAATGTAGAAATGTTAAAAGTGCTGAGCAAGAAATCAGAGAGACTGGAGCTAAGCTATCAAAGTGTTAACTCTGAAAACCAGAGACTTCAGCAAATGTTGGAGAACAGCAGCAAAAAGATTCAGGAGCTAGAGAAAGAAGTGCAAGGAATGGAGAGTGAAAACCAGGTCCTGCAGAGAAACATGGAGGAACTAAAGATTTCTACCAAACGGCTAGAGACCTTAGAGAAAGAGAACAAAGACTTGGAGCAAGAAATGTCTCAGCTGGAGAAAGACAAAAAAATGCTAGAGAAAGAAACAAAGCGGCTTTGGCAGCAAGTGGAGCTGAAAGATGCTATTTTGGATGATAGCACAGTAAAGCTGGCAGTTGCTGAGAAGGAAAACAAGACACTAGAAAAGGAAATTGCTCGATTCAGAGATTCATCTAATAAGCTGAAAGAATTTGAAAAGGACAACAAAGACCTCATAAAGCAAGTTACAATTGATAAAAGAACACTAGCTACATTGAGAGAGGTAAGCAAAATACCATTACTGTTTACATACTGTGCTATATTATTTTCCTCTGCCAAGACCTATCTGTTCCATAACTGTTTAATCTATGACTTAGGAGATCTTCATAGCCTTAGCAGGCATTACAGGATAGTGTTGCCGTTGAATGTGCACCTCCCCAAAATTAAAGCATACCATGATTTACCCAATTACACTGCAGCAGTGTAATTGTGCTTGTTGAACTATGCCAGTAATTTTCCTCTGTTAAAAACTCAGAGCGAATTGTGAAAATGTTTAAGTCTCTCAGCAACAAATCTAACCACGTTATCTCAGGAAACTTGGCAGAGGGAAGCCCTGTGACCCTGGGCTGTGTGTGCATATGCACAGCCTGATGTGTTATATTTTAACAGTGTAAAACGCAGGCTGTGCCTTTTGGTAGTTGCTGGGAGCAGTGGAAACTCCCTCTGCTGGTGCTGCATCCTCTGGCGAGCATAGCCCATCCTCTGGCGGGGGAGCCAGGATGGCAGCATGGCTCAAGAAATGCAGTACAGTGTACAAGAGAGGCCAAAACAAGCATTCCTTAGGCTCGTGTTGAGTAAACTGTCAAAAGAGTCATTTAAATTCTGCACTGAGCTGAGGTGATGAAAAATTTTCCCTGGCCTTCTTGGGACTAGAATTATATGTAGTGCCTTTTTTTAATACTCCTCAGTTTGAAAAATACCAGTGTTAGGTAGTTGTCACTGTCCTTTTCATGGCAACTAATCATCTTGGTGGTGTTACAGGATTTGGTCCTAGAGAAGCTGAAGAGTCAGCAGTTGTCTAGTGACCTGGACAAACTGAGCCAGGAGCTGGAGAAGATAGGATTGAACAAAGAGCTGCTGCTGCAGGATGACAACGGCAACGATGACACGTGAGCTGTCGTTCCCTGTTTAACTGCATTTACTCTTAGCAATTTTGAACACACAGCCAATTTTTTGTAGCAGGCATGGCGATATCCAGCAAGATTAGCAAACGTTTTCTAGGAAAGACTGAAAGTAGGAAAAAATGGCCTTCCATCTCTCTGCATGCCAGCTAGTATTATCATACTTGCCTGTAGAGCTGCTAGGTAGCTCACTGCAGTGACCACTGTGTATACTCCTCCTGTTCTTCTCTTTATAAGCAAGAACAGTACCTGACTGCTCTCCTTCAGATATAGTGGTGATCCAGCCAGCTGTTAATGCAGGCATGGGTGTTACTGAAGACATTCCTGATGGCAAATCTCATAGTCATTAACAAAACAAGCCCAACAACTTCTGAGCATGTAGGCCTCTTGATATGACTCAGATAAGCATATGCTTTCTAGGGAGAAAAATGGGGCTGATTGCAGTTTTTTTATCCCCATAAGGAATATACCGAACAGACATGAGAAGGAATATCTATAGTGTAATTAAAGTCAGAATAGAAAAAAAACACCTTATTTTCTTTTAAATTATGTAGCTTTGTATGTTCCTGTAGAACCATGTAGGTGTTACCTCTACCAAAATTGATTGGAATTTCTGTTCCTGAAGAAGCAAACGCACATAATGTAACATATGATGATTTACAATGAATGAAGGCAAAGTCTGCTCTCTGAACGGTGCCTCATAACCTAGTGGCAGATGTTGGATTTTTTTTTTCTCTCTGTTCAGAAAATACAAGATTCTGGAAAGCAAAACTGAATCAGCACTAAAAACAGCAGTAGTTGTTAAAGAGGAAAAGATTGCAATGTTGGAAGCTCAAGTGAAAGACTCTTTGAACTTGAATCAGCAGTTACAAAATGAGCTAAATATGGTAAGAAGTGAACTACATATTACATATTCTCAATATAGTTCTGCACATTCACATACTTTTTGTTCAGTAGGAGTAAGTCTTATGCATCTCTTTTCTCACTGCAAACAAGCTACCTCAAAGGCTGTTTGATTTGATTACGGTCCTGTCCCATTGCAAAATAATAGCACTCACCTTGGCAAAACTTTTAGGCTGTGGTCCAGGGCAGGAGGATATTTCTAAGTAACCACCGTATGCAGTCTCTGTGTCCCCATTTTCTTTTCATGGCCATGGTGTTTTTTCCTCCTTTCTTCAATGAGAGAATAGACTGAGGCAGATTTCAGGTGAAGCTTTTCACCAGGGATGTTCTGTTTAATAACAGTGAGCTTGAGTCTCGGAGTGCTTGAATGCAGGCCGGGTGACAGGGGTTCCTTCGCTCGCCTAGGCCTCAGCTTTGCAACTTGTGAAGCAGGGATAATAGTTCTTGAATTCCTTTAAATATCTACAGTGCAAAAGAGAAAATATGTATTACATCATTATTAATACGAAATCCCACTTTACATCAATTGTAAAGTTTTTCTCGTTGGCTTTACAGGTAAAAAAGGACTTTGATGCACTCAAGCAAGCCCAACAGGATGGGCAGTGTACTCAGAAATCCCTCAAGTATTCTGCAGAGAAATTCATTCCCAATCACCAAATGAAAGAGAAATTGGAAATGGGACACCGAGAAGCTACCATGGAGCTTCTGAAACTGAAAGACAGGGCAATAGAATTAGAAAGGAATGTAAGCCACCTTGAGTTACCTGTTATTCCTCAAACCTCCATTGTGTGACCATGAGTGGATTCCTAGGACCTGTTTTTTTTAAGGCTATAAGAATCTTGTGGGCTTTTTGAGCTCTTAAGTCTGCCAGGTTCTTCGGTCATCTCTTAAGGCCACATGAGACTTTAATTGTCTGTCTTGTAGAGTATGTCTTTCGGGGAGGGACTTTGTATTTAGTTTCTGTTCTACCTTCCTTTAATGCGGAGAAGAATTTCCTCATGTACATTTGTTGCAGAAGGATCATTGCTAATTAGTTCTCATCTTTGATAGGACTCCAAATGATCAGAACAGCTGTTTCATTTTTTTTCCTATTACCTCCTGTCAATCCCATCTCTCTTTTAGAATGCTGCCCTGCATACTGAGAAGCAGCTGCTTAAAGAACAGCTGAAGCATTTGGAAATGCAGAATGTCTCCTTCAACAGTCAGATCCTGACACTACAGAAGCAAAATGTCTTTCTCCAGGAACATAACACTTCTCTGCAGACGCAGACAGCTAAACTGCAGGTCAGAGCAACCCTGCACTTTTGTGCCAGTAGACTGGATTTCATTATAGTTGTGTGCAGAGAGAGAGCTGACAAAGAAACTGTGACTGATAAAGCGGAGTTCATAAAGGCTGTAAAGTGGAGCTTCATTTGAGATATGAGTTTCTCCAGTCTAGGGGAAAAATGGCTCTTCAGCTACTATCTCAATTTACCTTTATGAAGAAGGTAGTTTAAGTGTATGCGCTGTGTATCTATGGCAAATCTTATTAGGAATGCTGCTCCCACACACAGTTTTTCGTTCTCTTGTGTTTAGTTGAATTTAATAAGTTTTCTTTGTTATGCACAAGCATCCAACTATAGTTGGATTGCCTGTGTTTCAGCTCACCTTAGTGTTCAGACTGAAGAGCATATGCCAGTGTAAGTGTCATTACAGTTTGGAGGTGAGCCAGGTGGATGTCAAGCCCTTGCTAGGGTGACTTTGTAATGTGCGTATTGCTGTGCAGAAGCAATGGCCCAACGTCCATAAATCTTCTCAGTCAAGAAAGTGATAGATGTGTCCTTGTTTAATTGCATACAGATGTAAACTGTTAGTACGTGATTGTTACCTGTATTGAAAAGTGTAAATAAATATACTCATTTTTATTTGAGAAACTTTAGGTAGAAAATTCAACCCTCAGCTCGCAGAGTGCCTCGCTGATGGCCCAGAATGCTTTACTCCAAAATCAGCAGACAGCCAAGGAGAATGAGAATGAAAATCTGTTGAAACAGAAGGAGCAGTTGAAAGCTGAATATGAATCGTTGCTTCAGGATCATGAACACCTTGCTTCACTGCATGAGCGGCAGTCCGCAGAGTATGAAATGCTAATAAACCAGCACAGCTGCCTGAAAGCCTTACACAAAAACCTGGATCTGGAGCATAAAGGTCTGGGTGAGAGGTATGCTCACTGTTCAATGCCCAGGGAGGTTGCATAGCCAGAATGTGGTAGTCTCAAACCTTGATCTCTGATTATAAACCAAAAATACCATTTTATTGTAGTAAGCTGTTATCTTGATGAAGCATCTAAGTGTCTTCTCATTTTTGTTGTAGTTAGGAGATTAGATGAAAATACTTGAAAGCCTGCGTGTTTCTAACCTGTGAGTTCTCACTTCTTAGATTGAAACAAAAGTTTAGATTGGTGAGAACCAAACAAGACTTTCAATCAAACTCTGAAATTGGATTAATCGGGTTAGTCAATTTATTGTTTAGTTTCTAGTCAGTGTCACTTTCTGACAGTTGTGTTTGAATGTAACAGTATCGACGACACATTACTATGTAGGGGCCACCTACCCATCACAACCTTTTTTTTAACCAGTTCAGTTATTTTACCCAAAAACTTGGGTCAATGGTCAAGAACAAGTCCAAGCTAGACTTCCCCAAGCACAAGGGAACTGGCAGTATAGTGTGCAGTAGCTTCTGACAAAGTACAGAACTTAAACCTGCTGTGATGAAAATAGCCACTGAGGCTGCTTGTCAGGACAGCTGCTTGGCTGTCAACTAAATAATGAGCTCGTAAGTGATTACACAGATGCTGTCTGTGCTTACCAAGGAGACTCAGACTGATTAATGGTTGTCATTGATGCAGACTTTGCTTCAGACTATCACACTGCAATGTGTAGGTGCAGTTTGCTGGATTCCCTCTTTTCTTGATGAGTACCACTTATTAAAGAGTCGTAGAGTAAGAAAGCAGTGCTTTTCTGAAAAATAGGTTCTCTAGTGGTAATTGCTCAGACCACTCCTGTGAACATTAACAGTGTGGATTCTCTCTTAGTGAGGTGTGACTGCCTGTGGGAAAGGTTGCAGGGGAGCAGATGGTGAGCTTTGTATGCTCTGAGCAGGCTCATTTTTGGCAGTTCCAAGAGTGAAGTGTCCTCCTCAGCAGGTCAGTCTGAAAGATGCTTGTCATGGTGATTTGTCCAAGGACAGCTTGCATCTCCATTTGACTGCCATAAAAAAGGGAGAAATTACTTCACGCCACTACCTTCAATGTGCTGTCTGTGTTCAGCTGGCTGAGGAAGGCAGAGGAGGGGAGTAAGCTTGAAAAGCGGCTGGAAGAGAACTGTTCATGTTGCTCTGCCACTCGGTGGCATTCAGGTCGTAAGCTGCCATCTCTCACTCACCTTCAGCTGAAATCCACCACCGTCTAAATGTTCCCAGCGCAGCTGGGCAGCTGCTGTGCAGGGCCTGAGCAAGATGGGCTTTGTTTCTCCCAGCTCCGCAGAAATCTGTTTTTCCAGGTTGGTGACAGCGTGTTCAGTCACAGTCTGTCGCTTAGGGCAGGACTGTGCTCCTGCAGGAGCCTGTGGCTGCAGCTTGAGTAGAAACTCCCCAGCAGCTGGAGTTAGTTGTGGCTGGCTCGTGGTGTGTGCAGCCAGGCTTGTGCTGCTCCTGGTGATGCCTCTGATACCGTGGGCCTTTTCTGCATCTTGGGCAGCTTCACTGAACCTCCTGCAACTCTGGCTGTATCATTTTAATACTGCACTGGGGCTTTAGTAGTAGGCTGTGTGTAGCTGTAGTGAAATGGCCTCTCATAGCCCAGCAAACTGCATGCATGTGGGTTTGACTTAGCAAGAAAAAGCAAGTTAGTATAGAGCTGTTTGCCATTAATGGCTCTGGCTTTGTGGTATTTGGTTGGCTGCCTCATTTAGCAGAGCAGAGCTGGGCTATTCTGCCTGCCTTTTGAAATTGCTTTGAATATTGCAAGTTACTAAGGGGAAATAATAACTTCCTAGCTATGGTTGAGTGGCAGAGCCTTGGGCATTTCTTTGACTTGCTCTGAAGAAGTCTGTAATCCTGCACAAACATGGGAAGAACTCGTCCTCCTGGAGAAGGAGAGTCCCTGCTGTTCAGGGTTATGTTTTGCAGGGACTTGCGTTATGATGTTTGCAGTGCTGCCAGAGAATCATATTTATGGACTCCTTCTGCCACATGCTTCCTATCATAGTTGAACATTTTTTAAATTTTCTCAGTCACAAATATCTACCCTCGCTCTGTTTCCAAACGGAGCAGTAGAGGGAATGAAAGCCAAAAAACACAGTTGGAACAGGAGTAAAGAAAAACATGGCTGTTCAAGTCCAGGAATGAATGGGATCCGAGCCAAAATTTTTTATTAGCATCTATAAGGAAACGTTTATAATGCTGTTCTCATTTGCCTCTAGAGAAGCGGAGTGAGCATGAATGTTGAATAGCCCGTGGGCTGGGTAACCTTGCCCAGAAGTGAAGCCTCTCACTGCAGGGAGTTACACAACCTCTCACTGACCAGGATTTCCACAACCTGACAAGTTCATGCTCGTCAGGTTGTGTAAATCCTGGTCAAATGATAACCTCCCAGCTGAACCTGGACTGCAAGTAGATTTTGCTTAGGGATTTCGCTGGGGCTCCAGCAGTACAGGAGCACCACATTCCTGCAGACTGTCTCCAGTTTTGCTTCTGTCCTCCAGTGTGGAAGGGAGCAGCTGTGATCCAATACAGGAGTTGCCCTGCTCCAGGGCAGCATGTGGAGCTGGGCCAAGCTGTGAAAGGGGATGCAGCAATGAACTGCTTGCTTCCTCCTAAGCAGCAGGTCTCAGTAAAAGAAATAACAAGGCTTGGGTTGAGTAAAAGTAAAGAGAGGAGTCCTATCAAAGGGAAGTGATGAAGGAATCAACAGCAGAGTTTCTGCAGAAAGGGCCAGGGTAATCTCTGCCAAGGCGTTGACTGCGGAGTTGGTCTTCCCAAACTCTGGACTGGCACAAAGTCCTGCTTGAATAACCTTCTGGGAGTTGGATTTGAAACCTTCCTCTTCTTTTAGGTTCTTCCATTTGTTGTGCAGACATTGAATTTGAAATGTCCTGGAGCTGAATGAGGGAGGAAAACAAATAAATAAGGTTAATTAAACTCCACTGCTACCACTGGGCATGAATAGAAAACGGCAGTTTTTGTCTGGGAGACAGGTACTTTTCTGTGTGGCCATTCAATGGACTGGAATTTGGGACGAGCTGTAAAATGGGATGAAGGGAATGGTAGCCTGAAAGAAAAACAAGTTGGCAGGAGCCAACGTGCTGCGTGATGCAGTTTTTGCCTTTCCTTTTGTTTTGAGGTTTGACTGGCCGCGGAGCTACTGTCTCTGCTCTGCGTTCACCTCTGCTAAAACATCCAGCAGTGGCTGGTGGAGCAGGTGCAAACAACATTATTCAGTACAGATTAGGGGTGGACCTGCTGGAAAGCACCTCCACGGAGAGGGACCTGGGAGTCCTGGTTGACACTGTTAACCATGAGTGAGCAGTGTGCCCTCGTGGCCAAGAAGGCCAATGGGATCCTGGCCTGCATCAGGAGGAGTGTTGTCAGCAGGTCAAGGGAGGGGATCCTGCCCCTCTGCTCAGCTCTGGTGAGGCCGCACCTGGAGTACTGTGTTCAGTTCTGGGCACCCCAGTATAGGAGGGACGTGGAGCTTCTGGAGAGGGTCCAGAGAAGGGCAACCAGGATGATTAAGGGAATGGAACATCTCTCGTATGAAGAGAGGTTGAGTGAGCTGGGCCTGTTTTCTCTGGCGAAGAGACGGCTCAGAGGGGATATGATTAATATGTATAAGTTCAGGAAGGGAGAATGCAGGGAGGAAGGGGACARGCTGTTCTCACTGGTGGCCAGCGATAGGACGAGGGGTAATGGCCACAAGCTGAAGCACAAGAAGTTCCGTCTCCAGGTGAGGAGCAACTTCTTTACTGTTAGGGTGACAGAGCAGTGGAACAGGCTGCCCAGGGAGGTTGTGGAGTCTCCTACTCTGGAGGTCTTCAAAACCCGCCTGGATGCCACCCTGTGCCACATGCTCTAGGTGTGCCTGCTTGAGCAGGAAGGTTGGACTAGATGATCTGTAGAGGTCCCTTCCAACCTTAAATATTCTGTGAATCTGTGAACATTATAACTTTTCAAGCATTGCCGTGTCCTCTGTCTTGGTGCACTTTCAACCGCACAAATCTATACAAAACTAAACACACAGAAAATAGAAATTTCATCAGAAATGAGTTTGTTGAAATGTCATCTGTTAAAATGATCTTCAATTAGAAGAAGGAAAAATGTATGGATGAAAGGCAAGCGTTTGATCACCCTTCTCTTGTAGGTACAACAGCTTAATGAAGCATAAGGCAGAACTGGAAGAGCTGGAAATAGTTTTAAAAACTGAGAGGGAAGTTCTGCAACAAGAAAGGAGAACAAATGCAATAACCAGTGGGGAAAATCAGAAGTTGAGGGAGGAACTTGACAGGTATGGCATCCTTGCCAAATTTGTCTTAAATTGCTACCTTCTTAAAAGCTAAGTTACTCAAAATACACGGTTGTTTTCTTCAGTTGCTACTACACCTTCAGGATATCTATAAACTTCTCCCAACATCTGTTTTATTAATTCAGTTGTTTAACACATTGTAGATAAGCAACTTCATGGATACTGTCAATGAAAATTCAGTGCTTCATGCGTGTACTGATTCTGGGACTTTGGTTCGCTCAAGATAAGCTGTCACTTGTGGTTCAGTTTGCAAGCTCTGTGTTTCTGCAAGCATGTATTTGCAGGAGCTGTCTTAAATGCAACTACAAATACCCAAGGCTTGCCAAGATCTCAGGCTCTGTGAAGTGATTTCTACTCAGTTTTCCTCCTCTCAAGAAAAACTTCTGTGTGTGTATGTGTTCCCCGCCCTCCATCCCAGAGCATGCTGTAATTCTTCTAATTAATATTACTGTTTATTTTCTACTGTAGAAACAGTGTCCAGAGAAAATTGTCACTTTTTAATGCTTAAAAGATACTTTTGTTATGTCTGCTCATAACAGAGTAAAACGTAACACCCAGGCCCACGTCCCTGGTGGGGCACTTGGCCTTTTGACCAGTTCAGTCCCACTCTGGATACTACAAAGATGCTTCAAGAAAAGTTTTGGAACGAGTAAGGTGCCAAAGTCATGACCAGACAATGTCAGATTGAATCACATTTAAAAATCACCTGTTAAGTTCAGTCACAACAGTTTCTTACACTGCTCCAATTGCAATGTGCTGTAGAGCACTGCAGCTTTGCAAATGCCCTTGCTGTTCTTAGCTGGGGTCTTCCCCCCCCCCCCCCAATGGTGTCAAGAGAAGTTGTTGCAGTGCTGGAAGAGGTTTACTGTTTTTTATAACATTTATTTAATTATTTGTCTTCAGGAATAGTTTTTATTTAATTTACCGAGAAGTTTAAAAGAATCCTACCGTTTGCAAGGTATTATAATATCTTGCAGTGCAGGACCCCCTCAAATTTCATACATCAGACAAATAATTTTCGGAATATTCTTTATGCACGATAAAGGTGACTTTAAAAAGGTTCTGTGCCTCAGAAATCTGTCATGTGCCTCAGAAATCTGTCATGTCCTACACATTGAGGAAGTATCAAACATGTTCCATATATTGTTCTTTGAATTGTCTTGTAGATCTGGTATATTTTATAATGCTGTTGTTACTTCTCTATAGCATTTATCATCTGCTCAGTAATAAATTTTTAAACTTAGAAAGCTTAGAAATCTTTAGATTTCATGAGGGTTGCACACTGAAGATGTGACCTTTGGAATGCGAGGTCTTGGGAGGTATTCTTCCTAAACATGTGTCCTCCTTCATGTTCAGGGTGAATTTCTTGCACAGCCAATTAAAGGCAGAGTATGAAGGGCTGCATTCACACACGAAGGAGCTGAAAACTTCCTTGAACAACTCTCAGCTAGAGCTGAATCGTTGGCAGGCTCGCTACGATGAGCTCAAAGAACAGCACCAGTCCATGGACATCTCGCTGACAAAGCTGGATAACCACTGTGAGGTGAGTCACTCTAAGCACGTGGGCTGTTAGATTCCTGCTAGGATGTAAAGTTTTGGGCACTTTGTAAAAGTAATTCTTGGTATACAATCATATTGGCACCCCCATTTACTTAAAAATTTAGCAGTTTGTATCCCAGGTTGTTCTGTTATGGCGTTAGCTTAATATGTTTCCTGGGAACTCAGTTGCAGAGAAGAGATTCATCTGTCTTCATGTTTAACAGCTGCTGTCACGGCTGAAGGGAAATCTGGAAGAAGAGAACCATCATCTCCTGAGTCAGATCCAGATGCTGAGCCAGCAGAATCAGATGTTGCTGGAGCAGAACATGGAGAACAAGGAGCAGTATCATGAGGAGCAGAAACAGTACATGTAAGAAAATAAGAGACTTAGTTTGTGAAATCTAAAGAAACTTTATAGGTAAATATGCCAAGTTAGTAGTATATGAGGAGTTAGGAAGACAGGTTGGACACTGGTAGGTCTAGCTGATGCCTTGGCAGGGAGAGGGGATGTTCAGGATATCTATGTACAGGACAGAAGCTGGGTAATTCCTTTGCATTGCTTATTACAAAGGATGTTCAGGAGACACCTGAACAGCACTCCTCATTCACAGCTCTTTTCAAGTAACATGGATGAGCCAATGTGGAAAACTTAAAAATGGAATGCTAAAACCACTTACCAAAGTCATTTTATCTATTTGATTACTGGAGAAGTACAATTAAACTTTTAGTTTTGATCATTTGTATTTCCTTCCATGTTCTAAAGGATTTAAGTTTCAACACATACCTGTCTTCCTGAATCACAGGTGGCACATGTAATAGACTCTTTTTTTAAAAAATCTATTGTCTATTGGCAAAGAATCCTGTTTCACTACAGTGAATTTCTCTTAGGAATACACTTCTTTCTCTGTATTAGTAAGAGTTTTAGTCCAAGCACCTCAGAATGGTATGGGAATTACAGACAGGATTTTATTTCAGTATTGGATAACACAGAGTGTTAGAAATTGTTTACTGAAAGCAACAGATTATGGCTCAAACATACTCCAAATATGTTTATGCAGGTGTTTGATAGTTCTGTGTTCACAACACATGAGCTCTGCTCCTTGGCTCAGAGAAACTTCTTGCTTATGGGATTGCTGTCATCCTCTCTGATGTTAATAAATCAGTGAATAAAAATGAGTAAGTGTACATGCCACTTCTGAAAGTGCTTTGACACTGTTCGCAGGAGACCAGAGTAGTTTTTAAAAGATAAAATGTTATTGATTTATAAATAATAAATTTATAATCAGTTATCACAGTGATTTATAATCAGTTATCACAGAGAGAAAAAGTTCAAACTAAACAAGAAAGAATCATAACCCCTACGAAATTTGTCAGTGATCTGGAAGTGAAGATGAAGAATCAGCAAGCAAATTAAAATAATAATAATAATAATAATAACCTTGACATCTGTCAGTCTCAAAAAAAGTGTGGGAGGAGGAATATTTGCAACTAATCTAACCTAAATATATTTTTATTCCACTGTTTTATGCTGACTGAACAAGATGTCACTCATCAGCAGGTTTGAGAGGTTTTACTTTGGCCTTCTCTAAACAGGCAGTGAATGGGCTCAGTGGGATTCTGAGGCTTACATACGGACTTCATAACAGGAAAATAGTTCATTTTTTTTCCTTAGGACCTCTGGCTTTCAGGGTTTCGATCATACTTAACTGTATGTGGGTTGTTCAAAATGTGCTTTTCCCTTTGACAGTGATAAATTAAATGCTTTAAGGAGACACAAGGAAAAGCTTGAAGAGAAGATAATGGATCAGTATAAGTTTTATGATCCTACTCCAAAAAAGTAAGTTTCCTTTGGGTTCCTGTGTACTGTTGATGTGCCAATTTCTGTGGGTGAGAAGGGATTCCTCATAACTAGAGGTAATTGAAATTCTGCCTCAAATAAGGACAAATGGTGGTATCTCCACTGTCATTCTGGAGACCCATCACTAAAGCAGCAGTCATGCTTTAGCCTGTGTTGATGTAGAGCAGTCCATACATGGATGTTTTTATATCAGAATTTAGCAGTGTTAATTAGAAGAGAGCCAATTGGTCATGATAATTAGTGTCATCCCTCATTGGTTCATCACAATGACCAGACTGGCCATTATATGAAACTGCTACCTGCCAAAATAATGGCCTGCTGGCAACTATTGAGCGTTGTCACTAGAGCCTTGGCATATGTATGGTCAGTTGCTGCCTCTTGCTCGGAGTTAACTGAGGAGAGCAGCTGTGAGAGGCTGCTGAGCAGTAAGTGGCCCTGCTTCTGCCTACTCACACCCAGGGTAGTTTGAGCACACAAAAAAACCCAAAATACACATTGCCAGCGTGCTAGGTTAGCAACCCTAAGCAATGATGGGACACTAAGCAGAAACAGAGCTTGGAGAGCTGCTATTTAAAAGAGAAAAAAAGAGTCCATCAGAGAGAAGAGACTTTAAAATGATGAAATTAAAGATAATTAATAGCCCGGTTAATCCCATCATACGTGATTCTTATCGATACCCTTAGCAAAGAGAAGAATTTGTCTCTAAAGCAACTTCAATATTTTCCCTTCTTAGTCTGTTCAGGTAGTGGAGCTTTTTCTACTGTGGAAATGTCTTGTGTGGGTCCATAGTTCTGATTTCTAGCAGTGGTAGGGAAGCTGTCCCTCGCATTTTGCTTGCTGCTATAATGTCTCTGTAAAATAATTTTGACATTGGGAGAAAAACAGATCCCAAGCTCTGTGAAATTTGTGCTGCATCTTTCCAAACAATTCATGATAGAATAAAAAAATGAAAAGGTAGAACGGCTTTACCAAAGTTGCAAACTTTAGGGAATATTTTTTGAGGCATTTAATGATGCCATTCATAAAACCTACTTTATCAGGAAAAACCACTGGATTGGAGCCAAAGCCTTAGTCAAATTAATCAAGCCAAAGAAAGAGACTACAAGGGAGCGGTTGAAACCGTCAGCAGAGAGTTCTGCCTGGCATCCCGAATCCCCAGAAACAGTAGCCTCCCCATCTGCCTCCCAGAAACTGAAACACCAGCAGGATGGACAGGATAACACCTCTCAGGGGTCCAACTCCATGGAAGAGAGAGAGAACCCCGGGGCTCCTTCCAACAAAGGTAAGAGAGACCCAGCTTAGATTCACAGGCTGGACAGTTTATTTTTTGTAAAGGGTAATATATAGAATATGTTGGTACTCAATCGTGTTATTTTTTAGTAATTAGTCAGGGAGAGATGTTCCTTTTTATCTGCATTATGAACCTTCTGCTTTTGTACATAGTTCCATAATTTGTCTGAATTTATTGAAAGTTGTTGAATAAATACATGGGGTATTTCATTTACAGTGGCTTTGCAACAAGGCAATTTAAGCTGGTCCAGGTAACACTACAGTTCATTTACATCTGTTCTTCAAGTGGGTAGTAGCTGGTCTTACAGCCACTGCCAGGAGATGGCGCACACAGAAAAGAAATAACTTGGAAAATGCTAATTTATAAAAATCTTTTAATTATTTTGATGGTTGATACGGTGTTTTGACTGGAACTGAATTAAGAATTTCTTAATGCGAAGTGCATAAATGATTTTTGGGACAGTATAAGAACAACAGAAGGAAGAATTTATGATAAAATACAAATAATCAAGGTGTGAACTTTAGGGATGATGAAATATACCCCAAGTTTCACTTCATTCTGTCACCATGGCTCTCGATAGAGAGTGATCTGTCAGTCTCTCTCTACAACCTTTTGTCCTCTAGGATTGTTTTTAAGCTAGTAGTTTTGAGCTTAGTCCTTACTAACATGTCTATTTCTTGTTGGGAAGTGATGACGACAGGAGAGGAGGATAGAACTGGTGTCACCTTCAAGTGTACACTTGGTTTAGGGTTGAGTTTGCTTCATTGTGGGTTTGATTTGGTGGTTGTTTTTGTCTTGTTTTTCTGATTTGGGGTTTTTGATTTTTTTAATTCCCTTTTCTCCGTCCTGTTTCTTCACTTCAAATAAAATGCATGTCTTAAATCAGCTATACAATTCCAGGAGATGTTGAATATGTTCAACATGCATCCAGAGTTTCCCCCTGGGAATGCAGGACTGTTTCCCCAGAACCAGACCCTCACTGAGCACCAGAGAGAGCAGGAATATCTCTGAGGGCATCATCTTTTTCGTTTTAATATGAAAGTTGATTATGTTGAGGTGATGAGTATCAGTGTTAAAGCCTAGAGGACATCGAGGAAATTTCAGTATATTGGAGTACGTTCCAACATATTGAAAGCTACACTAAGTAGCCAAGCTTTTTTTTTCCAATACAAATATATTTGTGGAGATTTTACAGTTCATAATGGAGTTGTTTATATCTATTGTACTGAGCGTTAACGTGAGTCTCCTAAGTTGTGTGTTAGTCTCCGTTTAGCCTGTTTCATTTTTCACTAGTTATGTTCTCTTTATCTGCTTTTAAACATTTACATTTTATTTACATTTTGTCCCTTTTTTTCTTCTTTTTGTGATACCTGGGTGATAACAATTTAGCTGCTCAACGCAAAAAGATTGCCTTTTTGAGAAGCAAAATCAAGGATAAAGAAAAGACTCCTAAGTCTCCATCGAATCATCAATCTCTTTCTAATCGACTGCGGTTCTGGTCTTCTTCCGACATCCCATCCTCTCCTAATGAACCTCTTTCTTTCTCGGAATTGGGAGATTTCTAACACTTTTCTTTAGCATTTATCTTTATTTCTAACAAATGTTTTAAATAAAAACAATCCCACGTACCTTGAAACAACACACACCTAATAGGAAACACTCAGCATGCCTTTACAATACTCTAAATAAAAGCACAGATTAGTGAACATGGACTTAAGTTTTCCTGTAGAAGATGAATCCTTATTGCACACTGTGGATCATGTCTTCAATGCAGCACACATAGGGGACCTCATGGCAGACAGTTTGCGTATGTATATTGGCTGTGGTGCATGTTGTAAGTAAGTGCAATTGCTACCGCTTGAGTATTTTCTTGCAGTCACTACTTGCATTGTGTCCAGTTAAATGTTGAACTGGCTCTTGCTCTGCTTTCTACAATGTTCTAGCCCTGCTGACCTGCAAACCTAACAGAAGCACTTTCAAATAGCAGAGAAGCTTCCAGTATTCTCTGGAGCTAAATGTAAAAATGTCAAGTTTTTAACATCCTTGTTGGCTTTCAAACCATCTAGCTGTGAATGTAGAGTGGAAGCTGCTTGAAAAAAATCTTTTCCACAAGCTATTTTGATACTCGAATTCTAAGCTGGTAATTAGAGAGACTTTACAATTCCAACCATGAAAATTCATCTTGGATTGAGCATCAGGCTCCAGGTTTTGTTGTTCTGATTTTGAGAGGATTTGGAGGGGAGAAGAATAAAGGAAAGTGCAGCTCAGTCCCCAGGGAGTCGGAGAAGCCCCGTGCACCAGGCAGCTCAGACTCTGCCCGTGCTTCCTCCATGGCATCCCCGAGGATGCAGACACCCATCCAGGGGTTTTTAGAGATAGGATTTTAGAGCAGACCTTGTGCTACGGGCTCTCAGACTGTAGGAGCAGACCTTGTTTCTGAAGAGGTTTCCAAAAGTCATCAAAGTCAACAGTAACTTGGTCCATTTTCTCTAATACAGCTTTGCTGCTGCTCTGTGCTTCCAACTAAACTGTTTGTGTTTTGTTTCTACATGTCTGTCTTGATCAGTGTACTCTGCTTGTTTTCAGCAATTAATTAATATTCATTGCCCATCTTTGCCAAAGAATTTTATAGGAAACTAGTATCTTGCATCTCATTAAGGTTGTTTTCTATAGTAAATTCTTTAATTTCTTCACTTGGTATCTAACATTTGAAGGCACACACAAAATATAAGAAAATTTCCTCTGCCTCATCACAAGGAAAAAACATCCTAAGAGGAGCAAGAGAATGAGTTCTTGTCACAGCAAAGATGTAAAGTGGAAAGCAATTTGCTTAGTATGTCAATCATGTTAGATAATTTCCAAATCATGACTATTTCTCTTTGAGTGTGTAACTCTTGTTACTGTTTCCTTATTCTATTTAATCCCTAAAGTAAGTGCTCATAAAATGTGCCTGCAAGGTACAATGTTAAAGAAATTTCACACCTCAATTATATTTTCTGCATTCACATCTCTGTTCCTTTTCTTCCTCCTTTCACGGTTGCTGTTGCATGTATAATATCAACCTTCCCACTGGCACTAAGCAGCCCTTGTCACTCCCACACCTTTCTAAGAGCACACGATTGAAAACCTGGTGGCAGAAATTTCCTACCCGTTACTGAACTGTTGATGGAAAAGCTTGCAAAAGTAGCGCCTCTGTCGTGCAGTTTCTCTGTGCCTGCTTGTCGTGTTTATATGGGTGGATAACTTGAGCTCCCCTTATGCTGCTCGGCATCGCCTCACTCCCTCAGGGCTGTCGGACGCGAAGCAGAAGAGGAGCTGGCACCACGGGGGCAGCAGCGGCGCCGCGGAGGGCGCGGCGGAGCGCGCGGCGAAGCCGGGCAGCGTGGAGCCGGGCGGCCGGCCTGCGGCGGGAGCGCCCCCGCGCACCTCCACCCCCGCGGGCAGGGCCCCGCGCCGAGCGCCAGGTGCGTCCGCAGCGAGCGGGGCTCCTGCGGGAAAGCATGTGCAAAACACAGAGCTCCGGAGGGTTTGGGCTCCTGCTGTGCCTGCTCGGTGGTTCAGCTGGCAGATACAGGGTGCCCCTATGCTGGTAATGCTTGAGAGACCCTGCGAGGGTGTATTAGTCACTTGTGCCCTGGTCCCTGCCCGGTGATTCATAGCTGTGGTTAGAGGGTGGCTGCTCCTTGATCCTGCCTCCTTAAACCCCCTCACTCACCTCAGCCACTAATACTGCAAGAATTTGTGGAGACTGACCTGAAGGATTGGCCTTCCTGTGTTCAGTATTGCCTGTTTAAGTATTGTGTCCTTTCTAGGCTATCAGTCAGAAGATAATCTGTGTGAGCAGTCCCCTGAGGTAGAGTTTTCAAGCACCAGGCAGCATGGTAAGTTGGAAGCATTAAGAATGTGTTAGCTCTTTACATTAAGACTTGTTTTATTGCATCCACATGAATTGTCCTGGAGCATTTTAGTTAAATAAACATAATAAAATGAGATGTAGTAACACAAAAACAGGTTGGGAATGTGAACCTAAATAGTTTATTTTTCTCCTGAGAAGCTTTGAATGGATGTGGATGTTTTCCCAAAATAAATTTTCAAAAATACAGCTAATGCTGAAACAAACTGACTTGCAGAGCATAAGTAGCTTTAATGTGTGCCCTGCAGATTTGATGCCTATTTTTCCGAACAAAAGTTAATTTCTTCCCAAAGGGAGTGAATCAGCAGTAAAAGATTTGGCGAGGGGAAGGGATAGAAGACACAAACAGTGGCACAGCAGTGCCATTCTGTGTGTAGCTGACTTAGAAGCAAAATGCAGGACTTAATTCTTTGTGCAAAAAATATGAGAAAAAGCAGTTCCTGAACAACTGACTTTAAAAATGGGAATGCTTTCCTTTGTGTCTGATCACTGCTATCCTGTGTGTATTACACTTGTCATTCTGTGCATGTTATGTCGCTAATGTTACCAAAGTGACCTAGGTCCTATTTTCAGAAGGTTGCTTATAGCCAAGTCTTTCAGAAAATTTAAAGAAACTCAAGCTGTGCTTGTTAAACGTCTGTTTTGTTTTTCAGTGTCCAGGCCAAACAGTTCAGAGAGCAGCAGAAACGCATCCAGCAGCAGTTCACCCCTCATCTTGAAAGGTAAAGCTTTTAGAGCTTCGGTTGCTGAGTGCTGACAGGCAGCAAGTGAAATTACCTGGAACTGTATGCAGAATATTCTTTGCCTTTCAAAGAAATCTGAAAACTGTTGTTTAGAAATTGTCGTGATTATGTAATCTGGACGCGGCTGTCTTGAGGAATCAAAACACTACTGATGGGAAATATTTATCTAAGATTCTGACAAGGGGTGAATTTAGAGGCAAAGTCTAGCTTTGCCTCAGCCTGGCATCATCCTGCAGGCCACCTGAGCTCCTATTTTCTAAAAACAGATCTCTGGTTCGTTCTGCACAGCGTTGTGTAGGGAATCAGCATGCTCTATAGGTGTGCTAGTGTCTTTAAAGGCTAAACCAGGTTTGGTTTTGTGGCAGAACATGCTTCCTGCTTTACCCCTGGCAGATTCACACACGAAGGCTGGGGGAACTTGTACTGGCACAGAGGTAGTAAAGGGGTCCAGCTGGAGCATTTCTCATTCTGTGTTAGTTCCTTCCTCCTATTTCACTTACCAGGGGCCGCCAACAGCCACGTACCTTGGAGGAGCAGCTGCTCACACTTGAGGAATGACCTTCCTCATAGGACAGAAAGAAGGCAAAGCTCCTTTCTACTCCTCAGTTATGTTTGAGGACTTAGCCATAAGATAAAATTCCTTAGCTTAGTGCTATTCTTTGTGTTGTAAGATACTCACTATTTCTGATTTTTTTTCAGAGTTATCCTTGAGTTGAGTTTTGTGGGAGAAGAAAGTAGTAAAATAGATTTTATCTACTGTGTGTGGAAATGACCTTGTATCATACAGCTCATCTCTCTGAAGTTAGCCAAAATGAGGGAAAAGCAGTGTTTTTAATGACATCTATGCTTCTCCTCAGGTTCCTCAGATCATATCCATGGTAGAACCGAGAGCCTCAGCAGTGAAGATACGGTGACAAGCAGAGAGGCACCAGCCTTGCTCCGAGACAGCTATTCCTTTCACTCCGCTTCGAGCACGTTAGGCCCTAGCAGTAGGCGTGAGCTCTCCTTCCACAGGAGCAGCTCCGGCTCTTACGATTTACCTCAGAGGAGCCCCGCGGCGCCGCCCAGTGCAGGCAGGCAGCGCCCTGCCTCGCCTGGCAGCGAGATGGTGACTCTGGAGGAGTTCCTGGAAGAGAGCAACCGGCTGTCCCCACCAAGCGTAAGTACGCGGCACTGGGTAGCCCGTCTCGTGCTGCGGAACTGTTCAGAGCTGGTTTGGGGAGGTGAGGGCATCCACAAACTGGGGAGTACCTGTGGAATTTGCAGAAAGTGATCAAGTTTTGCAAATCAGTAATTCAATGAATGAAGCAGTTGCAAGAATTAGTGTTAACTTTTACACAGCACACATTTTCTGTTACGTGTTACAGTAGGTCAGGTAATAGATTGCAGTTAACATATATTGGCCTGCTGAGGCTATTGGAAACAAAGACTTCTTTGTGATGAGGCTCTGCTGTCATGTCAACTGTTTCAAACTCCAGGTATACTAATCTGTGAACTGGTAAACTATGTACACGCTTTTCCATAGAATAATAACTCTCAGCTGCAGCTCTCAGCTGTAATTAGAAATTAAAACTAACAGTAGCTTTCAATTGAAGTAAAAATGCAGTTTTTAAAAACCTGTCCTAATGAGAAAACACTTGCTTCATTTGGGTTGTATTTTCCTTCCTGAAGGACTTCTGCAGTGTGTTTTCCATCCTGTGTGGTTGTGTGCTCACTGGCACTGCTCTGTTGGCTCAGTGGCTGCAAGGATATGCCACGCTCTGCAGCGCTTTGCCAGAAAGGAACTGTTTGTTTTCTGGGTGGCATTTGTCACTTACTGCCCAGACGTGCTGTTTAGCAGCGAAGTGGTGCCAGGATCAGTCACGTTAATGTCTTCAGGGCAGCCCACCGATGGCGTGAGCCAGCAGATGTTCCTGTTCCATGGATGCCTCACTAGTAGGATTGAAATGAACAGTAGCATGTTATGACCTTGAATTCAGGTCCTTGAGCTTTCAGACCATATTAAAATGTCTCCTCTTTCCTCACTAAGTACATTTTTTAGCTTTTAGATATGTTAAATATTTAATTTTTGTTGTTTATTTGTCTGTAACTACATGACCATGCCTTCATTTTCATTCTTTCTGTCATCCTTGTTCCTTTCCAGTGTCGGCGCAGTTTAAATGAGAGTGAAACGATTTCATTGCACCAATTTCTGTTAGAAGCTGATGCCCTGTTTCCCTCTTGCCGCTCCCTATGCCCTTCCCTCCATCAGGAGTCTTCACAGTCACTCGAATCCATCCTCAGTCATTCATGTCCTGCCAGCGTGAGGCACAGAGCAGGCAGAGGAAGCAGGAGATCTACTTCACTGTATATCCCCAGGGTATCCGTCCTTCTTGCTCCAAAGGCAACAGCTCCCAACTTACCACAGCTTTTGCTAGCGTAATTAATACCTCTCGGAAGTGCATTGTAACTCCTGGCTGTTACTTGAAAGTTTAATGCCAGATCACTTGCATTAATTGCTCATATGTTTCTGAACGAGCACTGGAAACTAATTTTTTTTAGAGGATTAGCAATTCCGTAGTGCTAATGGGCACAACAGCAGTTGAAAATAAAAATAACCTTAATTCTTTAACATTTAGGCGAGCATAGGAGTTTTCTGGCTGTATTTTAACTGCTGTTGCCACTGATAGCGTTTGCTTCCAGCAAACTGAGTTTTGTGACTGGAAGAAACTTTGGAACTTGAGCGAAATGAGTATTTTGGGCCTTAGCATGCTGCCTGGAGAAGAGGGGAGGAATAAACGTCATGAGCTGCTTTCAGCACGTTGTTCATACAGACCACGTGCCCATTAACTGCTCCCAGCACGGACGCACTAACAGTGACAGCTGATGGGTTGCATGGACCATCCCCGTGCAACTTTCCGTGTACGTTTCTTTCACAGCCAGGATAACTGTCTGACTTGGAAATTTTCTAGTTAATTCTGGTCAAACAATTATTTCTCCCATTCTTTGTAATTATTTTTTGTGTTTCAGTGCATTGCGCGTGCAGCCTTCGACAGATGTAGTATGTTGACAGAGGGAGGAAGAAATGAAGAAGCAATTAATCTTTCTAGCACATTAATGGGTATTCTGTTCCATCCCTGATGTCCCAGTGGGGTGTTATCCAGAGGAACTGCATCCTTGAAAATGACAGCCCATCTCTGATATCTGCTGATACTAATGGCAGGTGCCATTAATATGGCATTGATACCAGAGTGACAATGGCAGATGTCAAAGGAAGCAAAAGAGCCGCTGCCCAATTTGTTATTGAGATGTTTTCTTTTAATTTATGACAATTAATCTGGCAAACATGCCTGTCACAAACTAATTATGATGAGCATGTAACTCTCTGATTTGGTTATATATCCATTTTAAGTATTTTTATCTGTTGCTCACAGCTTTTAGATATGAAATCCACAGTTGTATTTTGGTCTTCTTAGGGTAAAATGAGTGGAAGAGAAAATTGTTTGACCACTAAGGTCTGTTTGATTCTTTACACAGAAACATCATTAATTAAATGTCACTTGCATATTTTCTCACACCAGGACCCCTCCTGTAGCCGGGATGATTTGCTGAGTGGTTATTGTAGGAAGCCAAACGAGCCTTCGGCCACCGGAAACCTGCTGGTTCCCTCATCCCGCAAGGAGGCTGTGAGGGTGCCCGCTAGTCACCTTTGTGCGGCTGCCAAGGCGGCCCCGGCCAGCGAAGAAGGAAGCGTGCCGAAGGCTGGGAGCGGCTGCGGGAAGCCGGGCCTCAGCGAGGGGGAGCGGGAGCGTCCCGCGGGCCCCCAGGCGGCCGCCGCGGCGCGGCAGGCAGCGCAGCCGCAGCAGCCGGGCAGCACAGGCCGCCGGAGCACCTCGCTGAGCAGGGCCTTCAGCTTGGCCTCCGCAGACCTGCTGCGCGCCAGCGGCCCCGACACCTACGGCCAGGAGAGCCCCCCGCCGGCGGCAGCGGAGCTGCGGGGAGCCAGGGACGGGGGCGGCCCGGTCTCCCGGCTGCCCGTGCCGGCCGGCGCCGCGGTCGCCCTGCGGGAGAGGCCGCGCTCCGCCAACGTGGCCGGGCCCGCGGTGCCCGCTGAGCCGCGCTGCCGGCAGCTCGATGCCCGGCGCCTCTCGCTGGCGCCGCCCAAGGACGAGCGGCCACTCTCCTTCCATCAGTTCTCGGTGTCGCCCGCAGCATCCACCTGCAGCCTGAACGCGCAGCAGCAGGAGCGAGGGAGCGCAGGGCAGCACTACTCATCGGCCCCGCACACCCCCGCTAAAGTCAGGCCCAGGTCGGCCCTGCGCTCTGGGGAGGCGGCCGCCCTGAGCCCCGCCAGAGCCGGTCCCAGCAGTGCGGAGGGAAGCCCTTCCCCGGGCCAAGGGCAGGGCGATGCGCAGCATGGCAGGGCCCCGGGCAAGCTGCCCGAGGGCGCCGCTGGGCCCGTGGAGGAGCCGCTGAGGGGAGGGAGCAGCTCAGCCAGTGCTGCGGAGCCGCAGGGGGAGCAGCAGACCGTGTGGTACGAGTACGGGTGCGTGTGAGTGAGTGAGCGAGCTGACCGCACTGCCCTCCTGCCACCTCAGCGGGCCAGTTGCTGTGTTTTAAACAAGGAGCAAAACCCTGGCTCTTCTGATGACACGACTGTGCCTAGAAACACGCAGAAGCCTGACCTGCCCCTACGGCCGGCTTTGTGCTTGCTGCTCGGATGTGCTGAGCTTTCCCTGCTCCAGGAGGCACCTACCTGCAGGCTCCTCTGAAGATCAGGCTGCTCTGTCATTGCGACGCAGCGCACCCTCCTACCTGCATTAAGGAAGAGTTTCACAGGTCGTGTGTGTCATGTCCCACCCCACCAACCCTCCCTACCCCAATAAATAACTTAAACCATACTGAAAAGGTCATGTAAAAGCCAAAATTCTCCCCCAGAAGACAACTGCAGCAGCTTGAAGAGAATCCTGAAGAGCAAAGAAGCGCGTGGTGGCTTTCACCCCAATTCACCAGGGCACTGTTGTGGGCTTGATGGTCTCTGAGGGTCACGTATCGGCCCTCCCAGCTGGGCCTGGCCAGGCGCAGGGACAGCGGAATCGCCCTGGCTGCAGCGGCACCTCGGCCCCTCCCGGAGCCCGGGGCTGCTGCCCTTGCGGCTTGGTTTTGTTCCGCACAAGCACTGAGCCTAACGCAGCCTTTTCAGGGGAGATGCTGTTTCCGTCACAGAGATGGCATCTTGTGTACAGAAGCAACTTGTAAGTATGTATATAAAGAGACCAAGTATTGTATAGGAATGCTGTGTAAATTGTATTAATACAGCTTTGGGTGCGTGACTGCCCACACTGTAAGTGATACGTGGGAATCCTTCTCTTAGAAAATCCTTGTAAAATCCTTGTTTATGTCTCTGAGAACTTGACTCAGTATTGAAAGCAAAATAATTTTGTATACACATGAAAGAAAAATACTTTTTAAAATCTATTTATGTGCAAAGAAGTTCCTTGTAACTCTCTGTCCAGAGTTTCAACAGCTGCTTATGTATATAGGATCAAATGTGCATCTTTAATTCTGTGTTTGTAAATGTGTTGGGTTTTTTTCTTACAATAGACTAAATACCTAAAAGATGATAATAAATATTTCTGGTTTGCTGGTTCTGATTTAATCTAGAAAAAGATAAAGCCAATTCAGCTAAGGATGTTTTTGTTATCTAGTATGTAGAAATCACATTCTGGAAACTACAAAATTGTTTATAATAAAGATTAAAGTAAAACAGACTATTTTATTTTTTTCCTGGGGCAGGAGGGGGCAAGACAGGCTGATGGTGCTGGAAGGAGATGGAGCCTCGCTAAATGCTCGTTCATTGTCCTGTCTAGGATAGTTGCAGTTGTTTGGCAATGCAGCCACCACAGATGCTTTATCAGGAATCTTTCATTTTTATTGTAATCTCCCTATTGAGGACTACAGGAAGATGAATCAAGCAGTGGAGAGGGGGGTTGGACTAGATGATCTCTAGAGGTCCCTTCCAACCTCAATCATTCCGTGATTCTGTGAAATGAAGTGGCTTCCAGGTCACTGTAGAAGCAGACGACCAGACTTAAGCTCCTGCAGCCACCTTAGAAGTGCCCAGGCCTGCTCTTCATTTTGATCATCTCTGCACTCACACAGTCTGTTTCACACTAAACTCTCTGGGCTGTTTTACAAAAGTGAGAAGTTTCTTCTCTTCCTGTCTGAAGAAAAGCGTAAGGGGACCTGCTGCCTTATCTATTGTAATTGCAAACCATAGTTTAGTGCCATGTTCAAAATCGTGTTATATGCAGCAATTTTAAAACTTCTTCAGTGTTTTCTGTGAAATTTCTCTTCCAGAAGTTCCTGCTCCATTTGTTTCTTGCCGGAGCAGGGTAGGTAGAAGGCAGGTGTTTCTCCCTTGTCGTAGTTCCTTTCCTGAGCAGGCTGAACTGGTGAGGAGACATCTGTGAGTAAATGGTCAATTTAGGTCTGCTTGGCTGTAATTACTTGCCTGATCCCTTCAACACGAATAGCCACATGCTGAATTATTTGCGAATGTGGTTTTGTGAGGAGGAGGGAAGATACCTGCTCATTACTGATCAACTGCAGTGAGCTTCAATAAAAACATAAAATACTCGATTGAATGTTCTATATAATTCTAAACAGGGATGTTATAACACAGCAAAAGCTTTAAAAGCAGTGCCTTTTCTTACTGCTTGTTGCAACCCATGGTGTGTGATAGCACCTGGACCTTTGTGAGAATTTAAGGGAAGCTTTGGTGGCTCTGCTGCTGGGGTAGGTTCAGCTCCTCTGCTTGATCCATTAACTGTTTTCACCTGTTCTTTGATAGAGTCCCCGGCTCGCAGAGCTCTGGTGCGGAGGGCTGCCCGGCGTGACCAGGTTAGTGCTCCAGGCAGCGAGAAGGGGCTGCGGTTGGGGAGCGGTTACTGCTCCCTGCCTCGCTGGGGAGCCCCTGGCAGCTGCCACTTGGGTAAGTGGCTGTTCCTGGATCAGCCGGGGGTGAGAAATGGGTCATGGAGAGAGAGGCAAAGCGGGGGGTCTGCCTGAGCAGAGCTGGGCGGGGGAGATGCTGGGGGACACCAGGGAACGTGATGGGGCAGAGCTGCCGAGAGACTGGGAGGGAACAGTGGAGACAGTAGAGCGTCCTAAGGGCTTTAGGCTTCCCACTTCCCTGTAAGAATAAAAGGGAGGTGCCATGAAGCCATTTCAGTCAGTGCAACCTAGAACCTGGAGTCCCAAAGCATAGAGCCTCGTTTGGTCAGGCCTCCCCAGCCACGGGAGCAGCGGCGAAGGGCAGAATGTGACGCGCGTTCAGCTGCGGCTCTGGCGTGTGCCAAGCTGAGTGCGAGGGGCCTCTCTGCAGGAGGGAGCCCCAGGTTTCAGCACCCCAGGTTCTTCCTGGGCAAGGGGGCCTCTGTACAGGAGGGAGCCCCAGGTTTCAGCACACCAGCTTGTCCTCACCCTTTGCGTGGCCAGGACCTCTGGGATGCTGGTGTTTGGAGGCAGAAGTTAGTGGATCCTCTCTGGCCATTGGGTTGCTCTGTGTGCTACAGAGGGCTGCGAGTGGCTTTGAATGTAGTAGCTGGAGTAACGTGCATCATGGTTCAGTAAGAGCATCTCGGCATACAGACATGGCTCGTTATTTCTGTAGGTTGACTTTTGTGTTAAATATTTACATTTGTTCTGAGTACAAATATTTGTATTTTGGAAGGGGGTCCTGTCCCAAGTAGATCATTACACAGGCTGAAAAGTTTCTTAGGAAGCCAAGTGTTTGTGCTGGTGAAAGTACCTGTTCTCCGCTGTGTGTTCAAGTTCTGTAATATGTAAGAAAGATTGTTTAAAGCTGCATGTTTTACACGAGCAGGGGATTCTCTAGAAGAAGTTATGGGGCAGCTGCTGTGCCAGCTGTTTCTAAGGACACAGACATTCTGCAGTAGGGGAACGTCTCCTTATTGAGACATCCAAAGCCCGGATCCCTGGCAGAGAAATTGTGTCATGCAAAACCTTTTCCTATTAGATATTCTCCTGCTCGTCCTCAAACTGGAGAGCTGGCCGTGAAGTGAACAGGTCTTTTCTGATTTCAGCTAATTGAACATAAAACCTCCAAAAGAGGGAAAAAAAGGAAGCTATTTTTAATAAGGGAAGTTAGAAGTATGAGTCTTTCATAAAAATAGATGAGAAGTACTTGGTTTAGAATAATGACGCATCAACGTGCATGGTCCCCTTGGAAATTATTTCTGATCACCCAGATGCCTGGGGGCATACTGAAAGTTCAGTTAAAGGCAAATGACTGTAAGAGAAAACATTGAAAACATGTTGTTGAAGCAGTTCACGTGAAATGATCCCCCAGCCTGGAGTGGTGGGTAAGCTTCACCAAGAAGTTTTATCCTGTGGTTGTCTCTCTGCCCATCAGAGTTGTGGAATCTGGCCCTGCCAGCAAAAGAGATGTTCAAGACAGGCAGAAAACTTGGAAATGGTGTCGTGGATCACCAGAACTAAGCAGAATTACCCTGAGCTCACAGTGCAGAGTGAAATCTGCAGTGAAAAGTGAAGTGTGACATACACTTCAATTAATCCTGACTTGGAGAATTAAGATTCTGCTAAACAGTAACGTGGATAAATGAGGAACACCATGGTAGACTACCTGGATACGTCCCTATTTAGTCAGTAGAAGAACGGTTTATTGGCTTATTGATCTGTATTATAATTTTTAACTTAATTAAAAGGAAATTAGGTTTTACTGAGGACAAGACAATGAAAATGTGGCTGTTCCACAGAAATTAGGAACATAAAATGTATCCAAAACAGAGCACAGAACACCATGGAAACTAAGGTCAGCTCTCTCTGTCTTTCCTAGATGCAGTTGTGAGCAGCTCCAGTTAAAATACTTGCCCATTTTTAACCAAGGTTCCTCATAACCAAGTCTAGCTCTGCTGTTGAGGCTATGCCCAGGGAAGCAAGGTGAGGGCTTATGTGCTGGACTGAGGAAGGGTAACAGCCTTGAGCATTGATGTGAGCTGGTGAAAACAGCTAAGGGAAGACAGAAAGAGTCTAATTCCCTCTTCAAGGAAGTGACATCCTGTCGTGATGTGAACGTCGTGCCCAAATGGGGAGTGTTTGGGAAGGAGGGGGAAGCTCCTGGTGGGACTTACTGCTGTGGGCAGTTATGGACTCAAATCTTGTTTCTGGTCTGATTAGACCCCATCAGAGAGGGGTGTGATAGCATAGAACTTAACACTCTGCTTCAAACCCATCACCTCCAGCATTGGGGTGGGGCAATGCAAGGTGGCAGGTGCAGGAGCCTTCTCGTGAAAATCCCGGAAATTTGAGAGAGGCAAAGATCACTTAACTTGCTTTCTCAGCAGCTGGCACGCTCTAGGCATGTCAGACATATCACTGGTAAGTAAAGCACAGTCTATATGGAAAAAAAAATAAGGATTACACTTGCTATGGGAGGAATGTGAGAGTTTGAGGAGGATATTGCAGCTGGAGAACCACAACTCCCAAGTGAACTGCTCGGGCATCTCCAGAGACTTGCATTGGAGGGAAGAGGGAGTTTTCTGCAAGAAGCAAGTAGGAAGGAATGTCAGCAAGCAAGTCTGTGAGCATTTGGTAGTGTTTCTGGGCTGATTGTTTTACCATTCCACAGGGTGTTCTGAAGGTTATGGGACTCAGAGGGTTCTTTCCTTGCTGCTTTAAATATTTCTGACCAAGACTATGCAGTTCTTGCTAAACCCATAAGAAAATAATCCCCCTGCACTTCTGTAAAGAGACTTTTTTCTCTAGTTAACCAAAACGTTAACCAGTTCACATGTGTGTGTGCTGTGAGCCCATAAACACTTGATTTGTAGTTGTATATTTTTCAAGGCCATGGTTATCAGGGACATTTTCCTGCAGCTTCTCAGCGCTCCACAGCAAAAGAAAAGCTCTCAGGTAGCTTGAGAAAGCACAGGGGTCCTGCACAAACAAATTGGGAGTGAAAGAAGGATGGCTAATGTTGCTTTGAGGGGGGGATTCTCCTTTAGCTTAACTAGTTTTAGATCAGTTTGCATATAGAAGAGTTAAATCAGTATTTGATGGGGGGAATGATGTGCAGCACTGCAGAATGAGGCCTTGGTAACTTCATGGGCTTGAAGAGATGGTCTCTATATACTGGCGATACTTTCTATTGCTTATGTTTTCATGTAACATTCTCTCGTTCCTAGATAGTGGAGCTTAAAGGAGGTAGGAGATGTATATTTAGTGGGGAAAAATGTATTCTGAGTGTTGGTAGCTGTGGTCTTAAGGGCATTCAGGAGCACCAGCCACACTCGAGTTAGCAGGAAACGGAAACACGTGGAGGTGGAGGCCCCTTGCAGCCGAGGCGGCACCAACAGCACCCCAGTCTGGCCAAGCTCACCGAGGCACCGCAACTCTCATGACTTATCTCCAGTCCTACAGACCTTTATATTCTTCAACCCAGATTGCTACCTCTGACTTAGTTCAATTCTTAGTTTTTATATCCTGTTTCCTTCGAGAACTGGTTCTAACCTTCTCTGCCCTTTCCAAGCTCACCTCTCGTGCTGAACGATGTGGTCATCTCATCGTTTGGCCACCTTTCCTCGCTCTTGTCCTCTTGCCAGGCAGGCAACGCCTTTCTCGCACAGTTCAGGTCTCGGTGGGTATCCGACGGCTGTTCTCACCTCAGCACCTGCTCCCAGTGCGGAGCCTCTTCCTGAGGCTTCCTTAGCTCTGTCTCTATCCAAGGTTGTCTCAACATTCCCCAGCTCCCTTGCCTCATCCTTACTTTCTTTAGCAACCCGTGATACTCCCATATTTTGTACAAATACTGCAATTTCAGTCATTTGAGAGGCCTTTCCTCCCTCACACCTCTACCTGCTGTGCCCTACAGTCACTATCTTCTCATCATGTCTCTTGCCCACATCCTCTAGCTTATCTGAATTGCTGTATTTTGCCATCTCTGATAGCTGACAGCTGACCCTTGGGGCAGGAAACATACCCTGTGCTATAAACCGCTGTAGGTATTTGTGGTGCAGAAAACACAGGCTTACATGACATCTAAATCCAATTTTTTAATTTTATTTTCAGAGTTTTAACCCATTTTATTCATACCTACAGAGATTTATCTCTTTCAAAAATTTATTCATCAAAATGAATATAAAAGTTCTACTCACTCTAGAAGGATATTAATGCAAGATCTTATCATTTTAAGCCAATTCATTAAACATTTGTTCAAGTTCCACTCTTTGCTCAAGGGCAGTGATAAATGGGACCGAGTCCAGTTGTGGTCTGTGGTGTCCCCCAGGGGTCAATCCTGGGCCTGGTGCTGTTCAACCTGTTCATCAGTGACCTGGACGAGGGCACGGAGTGCACCCTGAGCA
>NW_020454183.1:1896583-1934582 GCF_003342845.1 Nothoprocta perdicaria
CAGATTAGGGGTCGACGTGCTGGAAAGCACCTCCACGGAGAGGGACCTGGGAGTCCTGGTTGACACTAAGTTAACCATGAGTGAGCAGTGTGCCCTCGTGGCCAAGAAGGCCAATGGCATCCTGGCYTGCATCAGRAGGAGYGTTGCCAGCAGGTCAAGAGAGGTGATTCTGCCCCTCTACTCAGCTCTGGTGAGGCCGCACCTGGAGTACTGTGTTCAGTTCTGGGCACCCCAGTAAAGGAGGGACGTGGAGCTTCTGGAGAGGGTCCAGAGAAGGGCAACCAAGATGATTAAGGGAATGGAACATCTCTTGTATTAGGAGAGACTGAGTGAGCTGGGCCTGTTTAGCCTGGAGAAGAAAGACTGAGTGGAGGATCTGATCAATATGTACTTACCTGAGGGCAGAATGTAAAGAAGATGGGGCCAAACCCTTCTGAGTGGTGGCCAGTGATAGGACCGGGGTAATGGGTACAAGTTGAAATAGAGGAAGTTCCATCTCCATGTGAGGAAGAACTTCTTCACTGTGAGGGTGCCAGAGCCCTGGCACAGGCTGCCCAGGGAGGCTGTGGAGTCTCCTTCTCTGGAGAACTTCCAAACCTGCGTGGATGCCGCCCTGTGCTCTGGGTGTCCCTGTTGGAGCAGGAACATTGGACTAGATGATCTGTAGAGGTCCCTTCCAACCTCAACCATTCTGTGATTCTGGGAGAAACTGTTAGTCCTTAAAAATGATAATAAGGTGATGGAAGCACCATATCATTTTCTGTATATTGATATCAGTTTTTGTACATTGAGACAAATTTCTTCTATTTGTTTTTGAGTGTTTTTAACAATATGACTCTCTGCATCATTTTCTTTGTTTTAGAATTTCCTTGCTTGCTTATTTTGGCCTTTTTAATTGCCAAAACCTTGAATTCCCGAGGCCCAGCCCTGTTCACACTCGGCTCCCGTGAGCAGGGCTCGTTTCCTTGTTTACGCAGGCAACCCTATCAACAGCAACAGGGCTCCCTGTGGCAGCCCCTGCCTCCCCCCCATCTCCCACCCCGCTCTGTGCGTGCAGCTCCAGGGACCTCCTGCTTGTTTCCTTGTTTATGTAATCAGGCAATTAAACGCTGCCAGATACTAACAAAGTTTTACTGGAGGAAATTTGACACACGTGAGATTTTGTAACTAAAATCCAGAGAACGCGTTTCTTTCAATGCGTTAAATCCTAACAGATTGAATGTTTAATGACAATCTTTAAATTACTTAGTTCTGGTGTTGGTAGATGTAGTGTCTTTGCAGATGTCACACCTGGTGGCTGGAAGGCCACAAGTGGCCAGCAGGGCACGTGGGGGAGAGGCCACAGGAGGACAAGCAGCGTGAGCTCGCTGGTGACCGCAGGGCAGCCCGGCTGTCGTGGTGCCAGCCCACTTCTCCTGGACAGGCCTCTCATTGATGCTGGTTGTGTCCAAACCCTGCCATGCTGCCAGCAGAGCACGGCATACCTTTTGTCTTTCCTTGTATTTCTGGGGGATACAGGGTTGGTGCTTTCCTGGTGACTTGGAAGTCAGAACTAAGCCCAAACTGAATTTGGAGGAATGGGAGCCCTGTGGGCTTTGGAAGGGAGGACAGGACATCTCATGGAGCTGGACACAGAAGGAGGTGGGCAGTTCTTACCTGACAGGCAGCTGCTCTACAGGGCACATGGGCACGTTCTCACAGTCAAGGTTTTGCACATAGAGCACAGCCTTGGGGCACCCATCTCCCTGAGGTCCCCAGAGAGCAGTCGATGGCTGTGCATGTGTCCTGCAGGAAATGCAAAAGGGAAAACTGAAACCTGTGAAGAAAGCTGGAAATAAAACATTATGCTGTGAAGACAGGGGCATGAGCAGAACTGAGGGAAAATGAGAGGAAGACACAAAGTAGGATGCATGGGCTGCAATGAAACCATTAGTGGTGTTCCCTCTTGCTGGAATAATGAAACTTTCCTCTGTGGAGCAGCCTTTAGTGGCCTGCAAGGCCTCTAGAGATGATTCCTTCAGATACCTTCCTTCAGAAAGGAAGGACCAGCATCCAGTCATCATTTCTCAGCTCCACAAAATGGGTGAATATACACACGGATTATCACAGCAAGAGAGAACAGTCAGTTATTCTCCTTTCCTCACAGAAGTGGGTGCTTTAACTTTTAAATCAAACTTCCAAATGAAGGTTGATCCTTAAAGACAGTGTTGATAATTAATGATGGTTAATTGGAGCCAGCTGTTACATGGAGAGCCCTTCCTGGATTATAGTCAAATAGGGACAGTGAAGGACTGGAAACGAGACCAACATGAGTGAGCTAGAGGCCTGGAAAAGACTGAAAGAATGCAGTTGTTTAGTCTAGAAAAATAAAATCTAGGAGAGATGGCATGGTCAAACCTCACACAGTTAAAAGATGAATATAGAAAAAGGTAGGAATAGGCTCTTTGCTATGTCCACTCATAGAAGGAGAAATTAAATGAATTTGAAACATGAGAGATTAAGATTTTAATAGTAGGGAGATCATTCCAAGAATAAGGCTAGCCACACAATGGCTACACTGACAGAGGAGATAGGGAGTTACCTTCCTTTGAAGGTGAGGACAAGTGAAAGCTCTGGAGGGGATAGTCCAGCCTTATTTACTGGGCCTCAGAGCAAGGAGTTGGTCGTGAGGGCCTCCTTCCAGGTGTGCATCTCTGCTGAGCCCAGGGTGTTCGTGACCATCTCCAACCATTGGGCTCCCTTCCCGCTTCTGGCCGTGACGCACGCGAGCCAGGGGTTACCATTCAGCCACTTGCGCTGAGCAGCAGCTATGCCAGCTTTAACAGCTGCTGTATTATTCATAAAGATGAAAGGCTGCAAGAAATGTCGTTTCTTTTCATTTTCAGAGCTCTAAATGGGTCCCAGAGTGCGATGGCTCAGTGAGTGACAGGCTGCAGCAGACACCTTGGAACCGACTGGTCTTTATGCATCTCCCAAATCCCTTTACTGAAGAAGAGCAAGTAGGCTGAAAGAAAAGCAAACCAGGATTTTCCTGGGGCTTATTTTGCTCTGTGACTCTTGGAAGAGGAGTCTGGCAGAAGCAAGGGTTTCCCCTTCAGCTGCAAGGCCTGATTTACTTGCCAGGTTGGTAAAGTTGTCTCTTTTAGCAGACTGCAATGGAGAAGAAATGTGTATGATCACCAGGGCTCTGCTTTCTGGATATTCTGAGCACCCACACACCCAATACTTAACTTTGAGCATCGCTGGAAATGGCAGAGAGCCACACAGACTTCCTTCTCTTTCCGTGGCACCCAGGATGTCTGTGAGTCTTCTCGGGACTTAAGTCAGGACAACTTCATCCAGGATCCTGCAGGGGGTAGAAATGCTGCCCCTACACCCACCAGTGAGAGCTTGTTGCCAAAGTTGTCTCTTCCCCTGGCAGGGTCTCAGGAATGGCAAATACTCCTATATAATACCCTGTTGCTCTTTGTTGAAACGTTGTGTAGCCTTATCTATTGCCGAGGAAGTAACTGCAGTTCATTTTATCAGTATCATGCTTTATAGAGAGAGGTATTTATACACACTGATCAGGTCCCCCCTCAGCCTCCTCTTCTCCAGGCTGAACAGACCCAGCTCTCGCAGCCTTTGCTCATAGGGCAGATGTTCCAGGCCCCTGATCATCCTGGTAGCCCTGCGCTGGACTCTCTCCAGCAGCTCCACATCCCTCTTGTACTGGGGAGCCCAGCATTGGACACGGTCTCCAGATGTGGCGTCACTCACGTTTTACTTTGTTTCCTTGTAAGTTCCCAGTCTGTGTGATTTTTTTTTTCTAAATTAATGCAGGAGAAGAGGTTTTCAACCAGCGATGATAAATTTGATGCATTTGACCCCTCCATATTCTTTCCTGTTGCAGAAGATCAGGTCATTCAGCTTCTGGCTGTGCTTCCAGGAATCAGCAATCTGAGCCAGATGTGTTGTCTGCATCTCTGCCATCCTTAAAGAGCATCATGAGCCTGATTCTGGGCTTTTTAAAGCCTTTTCATGCAGTGTCTGAGAATTTCATGTATTTTTCCTGCCGCAGGTGGCCTCCTTGACCCTGCAGCAAATAATAGATCTGTGGTCTACCAGGAGGCCTGGCAGAGGGAGGTTTCTACCATCTGCTAGCCTGTAATACCTGAGGAGCCCTTTGCGTGTGTTTGGAAAGAGGAGTTATTTTTGACACTGGTTCTGACGTTACCCCTGGGTACTTCTGGAGCATCTCCAAGCTTTGTAGATGTCACAGTATCCTCCCCTCAGCTTTTTCCTTCCGTGTTTACCAGCTCCTGTCAGCCTGCGCTTCCCACCAGGGCAGAAGCAGGGAGGGTGTCTGGGAGCGCCCGGCACAGGGTCCTGCCCTGCCGGGGACACGGGAGCTCCCTCTGCAAGAGCCGAGCTGAGCGGCAGGCGTCGCCGCGCGGGCTCCTGTGTGAGGTGAGTTACCCCTGGCTCGAAACCTGAACTGGGCTCCTCGGCCACAACGCCTTAATTCATTTATCTCCATTTATTGATGTATGTGTTTGAAGAGTGTGTGCGTTCCAGCTTGGATGTGGGACAGTTCCCTGCTGGCGCCACGGGGCAGGTTCCTGTCCGGGGGGAATCCGAGTGGTGGTGCCACTTAGCAGAAGGTCCGCGGCTACATCTGTGGCCGTCGCCCTGGCTGACCTTGGCCAGCTCTGTAACCCACAGAGCCTCAGTTCAGCCAAACAGCCGGAGGGAGAAAACCTCCAGCTCGCTGCCCTGGCCCTGGCGTGCTCGGGGATGAGGCTGCCGCGTGCCAAGAGGAGCCATCGCCTCAGGTAGCGACGCTCCGGCTGCAGCGAGCGCCGGGCACGGCTCCGCGCAGGGAACGGCGGCAGGGAGCCACCGGAGCCGCCGGCCGGGGGGTCGGCAGGACGCGGGCCGTGCAGCGGCCGCCCGCGCGGCTCCGAGCGCCACGGGTGCCGCGGGCTCCAGGCTGCGCCGCGGGGGCCAGCGCGGCTGCCGCTCGCAGGTGGCCTCTGCTCCGGCACACGCGGCTCCCTCGCTTGGGAATGAGCGGGAGGAGAGTGCGGGCTGCCTCCCTGCCCTTGTGTGAGGAGCATAGGAGCGGCAACACAATCCCCTCCTCCTCCTTCCTCCTTCCTCCTCCTCCTCCTCCCTGGCGCTGCCGCTCAGCCGCGGGCAGCGGAGCAGCCCCGGCGCTGGGACAGCCGAAGTCGGCCCAGCAGGGAGAGCCTCCGGCGCGAACTCTCCTCACAGGTGAGCTCCAGTTTTTACCTATCTATTGTTAAAAGCAAGGGAAGTTTCTGTCAGTGAGCCCAGCCACCCAAGGTTTTACCTCTGCAAAAGTGGCAGGACTAGGCTCTGCTGAAGTAAGTGGTTAAAAGTGAGGCAAAGCCAAACAGCAAGAACCAAAACTGCAGGTCCAGAAATCCATCACTTCAGAATAAGTCTCTCGGCTAGTTCCCACTAGTGGGAAATTATCTGGAGAGAAGTTCTTCCCTCAGAGTGTCTCCAGGTGTGCTCAGGCACAAGCAGAGTTGGATGTTGGAGTTGTATTGGTGTCATGGACTTGCTAAAATAAACCTAGGCTTGTTTCATATTTGTGCAGATGGAAGCAAGGCAATCGCAGCAGATAAATTCTCTGGTCATTTCAGTTTCTCGGTCATTCTCGGAGCAGTTGGTAGGAAGACGAAACTAGATAAAAACTCTTTTGAATGACTAACAAGTGACTCGCAAGCCCAAAGTTATGCCTAACAGGAAACCGTCGCACCGTAGTGCGTAGGTGCTCTGTGTACAGTGATGCAGCTTTGGCTTCAAACCTCAACATATTTTCCAAACAGTAAACAGTTTTCCTCAGTGCTATGCTGAGTGCTACTCAGGAACTTGAAACGGGAGGGTTTGCTCAGTGAAATGAGACTCATTCCATCACAAATGGATCTATTCCTTTTTTTTTTCTCTTTAATAGAATTGCAAACATTTGTTCCTCACTGTAGGCTGCCTATGCTAGGAGTATTCTTTTTCCTGCCTTTTTAACAGTCTTTCTGAAGAAACAAGAGAAGTAAATAGTTGAGAGGGAAGCTTTGCGTGTTCTTAGGGAGAGTTGGGAAATAGAGGTTTTAGAAGAATATTGAGCGGTGCTGTTCTGCTTGAAGCACATCCAAATAAAAACGTATGGAAATTTAAGAGCGAGATGAGGAGGAATCGCTGCGAGAGGCTCACAAGACAGGACAGTGTCATTCGGAGCGTTACGGGCGTGCTGAGCAGCGCGTTAATCAGCTCCCTCCGTGGCATTTTCCGCTGGAGCCGCCTGCTCTCCCAGGGGCTCCGGGCAGACGTCCGGCCACTTCTGCTTTCAAGTTTGCTCTCCCCAGGAAGCCCGTAAGTGATTCAGCCCTGTGTCTTTAACACCCGCTTCCACAGCCCTTCTCTTTGTGCAGAGCACATAACCTTATTGCTCTCACCCCCATCCTTCCTGCCCCCCCATCTCGTTTCTATATTTTGTTGTCTCTCTGCCCTCTTCCCCAGATGATGCTGCCTTTACACATACACTTATAAGCCCTTTCTGCTACGTGAGCGAAGAGGCAGAAGGTAACTGATTCCAGCTCATCTTGTGTTTAGAGCTGAAGCTCTAACTAACATGACAAAACTCCAAGTTTCAGGAATCTTTCCATGGTCTTGCGTGTACGTGGTGAGAAAGTGCTGGTTTCATAGGATCAGGTCAGTGCATCAGTCTGTGATGGGGGGGACACACCTCGGAGGGGATAATGTTCACAGCACAACATTGTGATATGAATATCACAGTTCTTAATAAAGAAGAAAATCTACAGTTCCAATATCTCAGTGACAAAAACGTCACCTCACTTGGCATCTGTACTGAGAATTATTTCACTCACTTTGTAGTGAAAATAGAGAAAAATTGTTGGTCTGTGAGGTAAAAGAAGGAAAAGAAAATGTGTCCTGGTCGGGCTGGGTGTATATAGATGTCGTCCTTCAGAGCAACCAGGTGGTGCCATAACTGCAAGTTTCCTTGGCATCCATCCTTCGAAGCGCTCCTTGTGCTTTGAAACATCTGGAATGGTTCCTAGGGAAGAAAGTCTGCTCCTTTCCAGCTTTTCTAGGTCCACTCTGAGGACGCGTTTGCATCGAGTTGGGGCTTTGCTGCTGCTGACCAGTCTCGTGTCGTGTGATGATAACTGAACAACGAGTTGGTTTGGGCTCACGAGCTCTTAACACAACTTTGCTAAATATTTTTAAGTGGAGAACCTTGTGAGGCTGATTACCTTACAATTAGCAGGATGTTTCCTCCAAGGGGCTTGTTTTTCCTATAAAGCAAATTTTGAGTGGCTTTTAATGCTTGTTATGAATTATTCTGCCAGATGAAGCATTTGCAGAGCTGCTGTCCCTGACAGCTGATGACACTTGGTTTTGAAAAGATACAGAACAGCTTTAATGTTTAAAAACAACTGGCCACTAACTTTAAGTAACACTATTAGTAATGAGCAGCAGCTAAGAATTAGCACTGCGGTTCACTCTCTGGTGGATGTATGCCCTGTAATTCCATTTTCTCCACTAGAAACTGTGCACTGACCTCTGTAGATCTCCTTGGTAGCACAAACTGAACTTTTTAGCCACTTCATCTGGAACCTGTCTGGAAAAGAAGTCGTCTAAATGATAGCCCTAAAAGAGTCTGTTGGAGATGCATGGAGATGGAGCTGGCTCATGGGCAAAGGGAAGAAAGCATTAGATCTGAATGTAGTACAGAAACAAACACAGTCTAACTGTCTTAACTAACTTACGTCACTATAAATGGCATCTGAATAAAATGCCAAAGATGGACAACATTGGTAGGAAAGATGGAAAAGCACTGCAGAGATCTCTCTTGTTTTGGCTTCTCTTGTAACTCATTATTTTTGTAACGATTAGGATTTGATAATTTTATATCAGGGCAGCAATTTGGAAACATTTGGTACTCCCTCTGCCAAAGGCAGAAGCAGATTTTTTACTCTTTGAATAATTATTGAGTATCTATACACATGTTAAAGGATGAATCTGTTTTATGCTCTGCCTTTAAGGCATGATAAGATATACCTTTTAAAATAGGAATGACCTTTTAAGCTAGGAAGAGACTTAAACTTAAGATCCTTAACTTATCACATCAGGACATTATTTGGAATTTGATCCAAATAATGATCAATAATTTGATCTTCAAATTTTACAGATCATCTTAAACCTCTATATAGAGGATAGAACAAAGCCAGAATGTGGATTTTGAAACATCTCTACAGTTTAGCATCTTATATTCATTGTGGTATCAGGTTTTTCATCTCATATCCAATAGCTAAAGCAGATTTGATCTGTATAAAAGTATTTGATTCTCTCTTCTCAGAGCAGGTGCATATTTGAAAGTGTGAACAATGTATTGAGGCTCTTAGGTTGCTGAAATGCAGGAGTTCAAGAGCCTGGTGCTTACACCACGTGCAAGGACAGAAGTAATTTTAAGGTATGACTGAGAAAATGGAGAAGGGAAGAACGCTTCGTGTCCATCAGGAAACTAGGATGCTCTAGAGAGAAGGAACACTGGACTTCGTCTGCATCTTAATGAAAGCAAGACACTAGCACTTGAAATCATGAAAGTAGTAAAAGAACTTTTAATGAAAATTAAGGGAATTGAGGAAATGAAAATTCAGGAAATGAAAACATAAGGAAGCCTGCGGATACAGATGTCAGCACTATTTAGAATGATACATCCACTGGGGACTATGTCTTTGGAATCCTGTATCCTCAAGTGAAAATTGTGTGTGTGTGTGTATATATATGTGTGTGTGTGTATATATATGTGTGTGTGTGTGTATATATATATAGAGAGAGAGAGAGAGAGAGAGAGAGATACATACGGCCCTAGTTTCCAGTAATCAGCTAGGCAGGGACAGTAACAAGGAAGGAAGGAGCACTGGGAACAGAATGCCTTTTAGTCAGGGAGAGAAAAGCTGCTCCAGAGCACGCTGCTGCTCCAGAAACACGGGAAAAGTCTGAGAAGAAACACTAGGGAAGAAGCCTTAAATAAGAATACTGACCTAGACTGGAAGCTTATCTACTGGAAACATGCTTAATTTCCAAAGAAGAACCTGGAGGAAAAAAAATGAAGAATGAAGCTTAATAAAAGGTAATGAAAAAGGAAAGCTTGATAAGTTAACTCTCATGGACTGTAGAGGGGCTCCTTGAAGACACCCTCCCCCCCCCCCTTCCCTCATTCACTCCGAGGAAGGAATCCAGACAGCATCTGCAGACTCAGGCAAGTCTGCAGGGAAGCAGGCAGGGCTGACAGCAGTGCAAGGAGGGCCCTGCAAGCAAAAGGGACCCTTTGAGAGATGAGGTTGTGCCCCAGTGTTTTGGAATTTGTTGGCGCTATATTTGCACACCAGAAAGGAGCCTGCTTTTCTGCTTTTTCCAGCTGTGAAAAACACAATAATGAGTCAGACAGACAAGTCTTTTGAGCTGGGACGGTGGAGCTTATGCTGCTGTTATGCACCGAAAAGCATCTGCAAGGTGTTTGCATAAAGGCATTCCGCTATGGGCCAGGGCTGAAGCAGCCAATTCTGGTCTCACTGCAGCTTCAGGATGGACTGTGAACTTTAGCAGGAAGAATCGGTCACAACAGGATTTGCAGCACAAAATAGGGAATCAACATGGGCCAGAGACACAAAGGTGGTGCAGAAGCACAAAAGAATTATTTCAGCTTTTAAAAGGCTGCAGTGCTTATGACATTAAGTGTTTGAATTGAATGGGATCCTATTCTGTGATGTATTTTGTTTCTACAGTTAAATCCAAACAGAAAAATAAGAAATCAAAAATGGAGGGGAGAGGGAAAGAGAAAAATCCTCAAATATTTTATATAGTTTTTCACTTTGCCCTCTCTTATAAGTTTTACTGTACAAAATGAATCATATACTGATTCATATATGCAAAAGCTAGCATTTAATAGAGAGATGACTTTATCAAATGTATCATTATTTGCTGATTTGTGGAACAATGAAAATCTTGAGCAGGAGATCAGATTACTCTCCTTAGGCACAGTGGAGCTTCAAATGCCTTTTAGTCAGACCTGGCAAGCCAGAATTCTTCTCTCAAATGGCCTTTTCTCTTTGTTAACCATGGATTATGGCTGGTACAAGTTACTCTTTGACAGTTGCTCTGGGAAATCAGTTTTATCTGCTGAAAGTGAAGGAAGAGAAATAATTGTATGGATGTTAGCTTTTGAAAATGGAATTAGATTTACAAATTACTTTCTGTTAACGAAGAAAGCCTGTCTGAAGGGCATGTTGTGCCGATATTTGGGTTTACTTACGTCTTGTTCTGTCTGGGGGGCAGAGGCGCTGTAAAAGATGCAGGCAGCAAGAGAATTTAGTCCCTGCTTTGGATGGAGCACAGTTCTGGTGCTGGAGCACCCTGCTGCATCAGAAGAGGCAATAACACAGAGCTTGGAAACATGAATCAGAAGCGTGAGATGTTTTTTCCAGGACTGAAGATGGCAAAATGAATCAGAACCTATTTAATGCAGGACAGAGAAGTTCCTACTTCTCAGCAGCCCTTCAGCACAGTTGTTCTATTCTGTAACACTTTACTGGTCATTTTACATGTTTTTTCTTGGCTTACCTGGCTTACGATCAGTAAGACCTGCATAGACTTGGCTTTTCTCCCATTGCCATTATAAATGAGGATCTGTGCACAGATTCAGGATTATAAGCAGTTTTGTTATGGGTAGCTGTTTGTTTACCTGTTTGCCTAATTCCTGCACAACAGGCGCTGGATGGTGTTTTAGCTTTTGTGCTCTGGAGGGCTGTGCGGGGAGAGGAAGGTTTCAGTGGGGGAAGGTAGGTTGGGAATTCTTCTGTCACAGATACAGAAATTGAGATTTCTGCAGAAAGTGGTGGGATGTTGAGCTCTTTTCCATTCGCTTTCCTGTTTGCAAGTCATCCAGGCAGCCCCAGGGAAGCATCCTGGGGCCAGGAGCCTCAGCACTGAGGCTCAGGAGGGCTGAGCTGTCCGTGCTGACATCCCAGGGACAGAGGAAAGGGCTTTTCCTCCTGGGACACAGTCAGGCTCCACCTGCCTCATCCTTAAGAGCAGGCAGGAAGGGACTCATGAGGGTCCTCCTTAAGGAGCCAACTGCTTAAGGCAACTGCAGTGTGACTAAGTCCCATTATGTGATTCATCTCCCTGAGTATCAGTTGGACTCCTTGCCTGAAATACACTTCGTGTGAGCATCTCATTACCATTAATAGGGGCTTTCCAAAATATACATTCTTTTCAGCACTTCCCTGTGTTCAGGCAGTTGTTTAACCCTTTAAAAAGAAAAAGGAGGGCATTGGAAAATGGTGATTTATTTAAAAATTGCAAATTGGAAGTGATTTTGTTGGATTTACTCAATTGGTTGTCCTGTTATTGCATGTGGCAAAGAGGGATGAGTGCTGTCCTGTCATGTGCTAAGCAACAACTAAAAAATAAGGAGTCCTTAGAGCTCCCCAAACTGCTCTGGGCTTTCAGGTGGCTTTAGCTGAACCATTCTCACAAAGTCTGGTCAAACTTTCTTAAAACCTCCAAAGAAGACACCCCTGCATCATCTATTCCAGTGCTGCATTTGCAAATGGAAAGTTTTTTGCAATGTTTGACCCCCCACTCTTGATGAGGCATTCACAGCAGCACTGAGAACCATTTAACACTTCTTTCTCTGCTCCAGTTCTCAGCAGTTTGAAAACTGTTGCCTGCTTTGCCCTTGGTCTGGTCTTCTTTAGACCTTTTTGCACCTTCATGTGGGGCGTGTGGGGAGGATTCACAAGTTTACACTGTTGTCTCCACCTCAGTACGTGACTGCTCTAACCCCCACACCTGTCACTGAGTTCTACTGTAAAATACAATATGTTTTTATTACTACCTTGTTTTTGTATGTGATATATAACATGTCATATATAACAGTCTGCACATTGGATAAGAAAGAAGCTGAGTTCTCAGTGTACTGACTGAAAAAAACAAATGGTAACTTCGAATGATGATTTACTGGTATATTCAGGGCAGTTTTTCTCTGAAACTTTGACATTTGCCAGGAATGTAAGGACTTGTTTGAAAAAAAAAGTCCCACTAGTGACATCTCCCAGTGTAGCCTACAGCACACTGTGTTATAATGGTAAGTTATTGGCATATAGTACATCATTTCCCCCAAGGCTATTCAGAATTGCTTGGCTGCCATATTTACTATTATTATTTTTTTTTAGGTGGCTTAATAAAAAGTCTGTTTGCTCATTTGTTTGTATGAAGTGAGCTGAATGTAATACATTTACATATACGATCCATACCAGTTCATTTGTTTCTTAAGGAACTTTCTGATATGTGGGCCGGGACACCTGAAAGGTTAAGCTCTATTATTGATGGGAAATGAACATTAGAACTAGATGTAGAAGTCATTTCAATGATCACATTTGCTAATGTAAGCAGCTCCTAGCTGCAATGCATTCAGACTTGTGCAGCCTATACTGCTTACATTAGGCTGCACAAGTCAAAATTTTCAGTGAGGAGATTCCCCCAGTGATCAGGGCAAATGATTGTAGCACAACTGAACAGTTAACCACATACCTGGCCTTCTGTTAGGCAGCAAATTAAGCCATTCAAATGTGGCTCTCTGTGCTTGGAAAGTAGGTGGGTTGTGGCAGAGCCTGAGGTAGAGGAGGGTAGGACTAACTACGGGAGGAACAAGGAGTTAACACTTAGCTTTGCTAATGTGTTCCAGTATTTCGGTGTTCTCACTTGGAAGTGTGGCATTTTGGTCCATTACCATGGTCTAATATCATTGCCTTTCACACACATTTGATGTCCAATCCAGTACTCTTCGCAAGCTTGCTATTAAAAAAATAAAAAAAAAAAAAAAGGAAAAATCATGTTTCAAAGATTTTAACACAAATCTGTTACTCAGATCCACATTATGGATTCTTAATGACATATTTTATGGGCAGAAAAAGCTGAATTCACCCAACTCATGTGACATCTGATGTTCCAGTGATGAAATATTTAAGGGAAGTAGCTTTTTCCCCAACTTTGGAGAAATGTGATGGAAAACAGAAATTAAGAATTTGAGACAAATTCCCAAGATATCAATGTTTAAGTGGAGCGATTAAGCCAACACTTTGAATAATTGCATGTCTGTGCTAAGGAAAATAGGAGTTTGATGACTAATTAGCCTTTTGTTTATGTGGGTTCCAAAAAATGTTGCTGGCTTCCTCCTTGGACAATAGGTTTATAAATGGAGTCATAGAGTAATGACAAAAATACTGTGATTTGTAATTTACAGAATACTTCTATGGTTTCTTCCCACCGAAATGAATACACAAAGGAGTAATGAAACAACTATAGAGAGCTACACACTGGGCAGGTCCCTTTGAAAGTTAATCCGCACCAAATGGGCTGAGTATTAAATTAAATTTAGAAGGGAGGATGAGTTGGGTTTGGGTTTTTTTTTTTTTTTTTTTTTTTTACCTTTCGTTGTCTAGAAGATGGCTTCAGAGATTTGAAAAGATACCATCTAGCTTTTACTTTATACCACTAGTAACACTCTCATGTAAAGGACATATGGACCTGTCCCTTCTAATGCAAAGAAGCTGAAATAAAAATTGGAAGGTAACGACAGCAGAGAGTCTCTGAGGTGGCCTTTCTGCTTTACGAAAAACAAACGGATAAAACCAAGAAAATCTCCACAAAAACATTAGAAAACAAAACAAAACCTCCTTGCACCCAGCTGCTCTTCACATAGAGGCTCAACAAAAAACAATACTTCTGTGTACTTTCTGTTGTAGTGACTTATCCTTTATAGTCTTAACAACCCAGAACTTAATAAAAAAGCAGGATTATTATATTTGCAGAAGCAATAGTCAGTAACCAGCTGCCATTTGCCTGCTCTCAAGTCTTTGCTCACCTAAAGCAGCTGTCAGAGCTGCTCTCCCAGTTTCTGCTCCCCTCTCAGGTTTGGGCCAGCAATTCCCTGTCCATTTTATATTATCCCACTACTCCCAAATCTGGGCTGCTGAATGTTTTCTCACCTCTTTATTTTTCCAGGTTTGTGAAACAAAATCATTCCAAGCTGGTGAATCTTCAAGACCTGTGGAAAGTTCTGTGAGTATTTAAAGGCTGTGTTTAGGTAGGTAATAACCCCAAACAAATTCTCTGCTAAAACAGTCGTGGATTTTTGGTTCCAAAATATGCAGCATGGTCCTAACCGTGTTCTAAAAGCCAAGTGTCTCAGGTGTCTCTCTTGTATATGGCAGGTGCAGGGACAGATTGGCAAAACAGCAAGAAAGTCACTGTCACATAAAGGCACAGCACCATGTTACCCTCCCCATTCACGGAAGGGTGTTTTGTGGGTGAGACTAGTTGTGTGCACAACTTCTAGTTCTGTGTATACAAAAAAAGTCCTTTGGCATAGTCCCTGTTTGTTCCGTTGCAAGCGTGTAGCAGACAATTGCAGACATATTTCTTAGGCAAATTGTAGCAATGTTCATTGAAATTGGAAAAAAACTGCTCAGACTCTACCCTGTGAGTCAGGCTGAGCTGAAGAGGCTGTTGCTGTAAGTGGCTCTGAGTGATTTCCTGCACCATCACGAGCAGACAGTGCTTAACATATAAACTGCTCCATAATTCACAGACTTCTTACAGCTCGACTGGTGCAGGGTGAGAATGATGTTTTTGTTATTAGTTGGTGCACCAAAAAGCTTGGAAAGAAAAGAACCTGTTTGTTGACCTATACAGTGACAAATGAAAGTAACTTAAAAAAAAAAAAAAAAGATTTTTTTCAACTTGAGATTTTAAACTAAGAGATCCTTGGTTTTATTTCTTATCTGGGAAAAAGAAGAATGTTTGGAGCTCATCTGGATATCAAAAGCCTTCTACTTTGTTTCCAAGAGGTGGGCTCGGAAGGGCATCATCTAAATAATGTGAGCAAATGTGTGAGATAAGAGAAAAATCTTGCCTGGAAATGTCTGTTGAATGAAGCAGATACAGAAGGTGATACTAAAGGTATTAACATAAACCATGCTCTGAAAAAATCACACAGCTGCACTATTTGCATTTTAAAGCTAAGTGGAATGCCTGGGTGTTCCCATCCCTAACTAACTCCAGCTTTTTGATTATCTGCACCCCAGATGGTTTTCACAGAGCATTTGTTTTTCTTTTTTCACTCCTACTGTCCCGGCTAGGTCAATATGTAACAGGGGAGCTCTTCATATTTTCTCTCCCCTACCTTGTACATCTCCTTCAGTTCCAGCTTCTCCACAGAGCTGGTAGGGGCTTGTAGCTGTATCAAGTTCTTATGAACAGAGTGGTCTTTCAAAGCACCTCTCTGTTGAAGAGCTGTCATTACAGTTCTTGGACACCAGACTTGTTCAAAAAAGCACACGATTTCATGCCTCAGCTACCTGTTGTGGAGGGAAAGGAAAGGTAAACAGCCTTTATACTACCCTTGTCTGAGTCACATTTGGCTATTGAGACTGTTGTTGGCCGGCAAGAGGGGACCAGGGAGCAGAGAGGCGTCCTGGAGCCCAGACACTGAGGAGGCTGAAACAAGGAAAGAATTTTCCAAGCCAACTGCTGCTGCTGACCAGAAGAGTGACATAGAACAGCCATTGTGCAGACAAGAATCTGGACTTTTGTTTTTCACCCCCATCTTTGAAATTTGTTGTAAAACAATGAGAGGATAAGGGTGGTTTTGTTACCACAGGGCACAGAGATTCCTAAGGGCCAGTCTTCTCTTCCAGCTCGCGGCGGCAGCTCACGCCAGCACTTCCTCCAGGAGCAGGAAACACTGCTGTAATCATAAGTGTGCATTACATTAGAACAATATCATACCAATAAGGCTTTTGCTGTGTCCTTCATGTTCTGGGTTCTGGCAGGACTTTTAAAGCTAAACAGATACCGTTTTTACAGTCATGTCCTCCATGACGTAAGCACAATTTAATAACATTTTGAGTTCATGGAGAAAAGGACAAATTTTGCAAAAGAACAATGCAGTGGTTGAGTGCATCTACTTTTTCTCATGCTGTGATCCATGTTCACGTACTGGGTAACACTGAGCAAGACTTGGAGCTGTTGAACTATGCTAGACATACAAGGACAGGTCCAACTTTTTGAAATTATTGATAGCTTTTAAATTACGATAATTTGGCCTCATCAACAGAAGCTGGACACTGCTTGGCTGGTTTTAGTTAAATGTTCTTCCTGTGTCTATTATTTGGGAATTGTAGATTAGATGATAAATCCCCGATTTTTTTTTTTTGCTTTTTAGACTACACCTAGGTATATCAATCATTCTGTGTAGACAAACCTCCCATGCTGAAGCCACAAAAGTTGTATGCAGAAATTGCATCAAATACAAATGTAAATACAGTTATACTTGCTCTGGAGCCGCACATTAGAAAAGGTAGGATAACTAGGCTAATGAACCATTTTCAGGAAGGATTCCAGACGTTTTCTTGAGGAGTGTGAAGCACACGTACTATTGAGAGGAAAACTGCATAATACTTATCATAACACCGAGACCAGCCTAGTGCACTTGATGATGTTAAAAGGGAGCTAATGACACCTAAGGAAGAATACACTGGAAATTTGCCTATAACTTTAGGGATTAATTCCTGCTGTACACTTCCATGCTGCTAACATTATCATGATTATTCCCTAGGGAAACAATCTCTTGGACCATTGATGTCTGTGATGGGGTTTCCTCAGCAGCATTTCTCCTGTTGTGCTTGATTTATCTGTGATAAGTATGTGCCATCCACAATGCAGAGGTGAGTCTGTTAATCCCATTAAATAACTGCAGGAGAGCAGAGCTTGCACTGTGCTAAATTCAGCCTGTCTTTCACACAGGCGGTTTGGGACAATGAAGTTGGAAGTTTTGGCAGAGGTGAGCTTACATTAGCATTAGTTTTCATGATGGAAACTCTCTGAGATCCTCAAGAAAACCTAGTGCAAAATCAGGGCTCATATTCTGTCTTTTGGTTCAAAAAAGAAGAGAAATTAATGAAAAAAAAAGAATTTTTAAATGCTTATGTAGCCCTAACCTTGCTGTGATTTCAGCAGGACTATTTCACACTAATTGAAGTATAAAATTGTATGTCTTTGCAGGACTGGTCATTTATTCCAGTCAGGCAATTCTCTTTTGTCCTGAAGGAAGTGATGTTCTGTGTAATTTTGATAGAAATAAAACCCAGTGCCATCTAAAATAGACATTTATATAAAAGTGAGTAGTCTACAGTAACATTCTCAGATGATACAGCTCACAGGGGATTTTACTGTTTGTATTGGTTGTAGTGTGTAGTAAATGTGGTCATGTGTTTTTAAGTATTGCCTTGGAAAAATTTGTATGTTCCTAATCAGGACAGAAGATGACAAACCAAAATACAACCTAGGATGGTAAACAGGAAAAAGCAGTGAGGCATTTTCTTTCCCCTGACAATGCTGTCTCCTTTTGACTGATGATCCCTGTTAACTGAAGCTTTAGGATGAACACACAAATTGCTAACCTTCACAACGGTGCACACTACGACACAGCAATTTCTTCTGGGAAGAAATTCAAAGAAATACAGTCCCACTGTATTGCAGGTGTTTTAAATAACAGTATTATTTAGCACAGACAATACTTATATGGGTAGATATTTGGATTATAAATCCTTTAGATGAATAATTATAATCAAATGTAATATAGATAAATCAATATATAGATAAATGTAATATAGATAATTATAATCAAATGTAATATAGTTAAACAAAAGATATTAAGGTATAGACAACAGCAAATAATAAATAGATAGTTGAGGGGAGTCTCTGGCAAATAAGGAATCTGTAACATGATAAACTATAGGACAGAGACTGTAGAGACATTTTACCAATTTTTTGCAGAAGTTTTTCCAATAGAAAAAGAGCTTAGTTTTGGAACTGCTTACACAACCAGCTGTATAAGATATGCTGCTAAAATATGCTGTTTTTAAAATCCTGATGGGCTGAACTGCAAATGCCATGGTATTTTGTATCTCAAGGGAAATTTTAAAAATGGAAATTAAAAGCAGCTGGTTTTGTGCACCCTACAGCATTCTCTAAAGGAGTCTGAATAGACTATTTTGCCTGAGAAATATCATCATTTTGGACAAATGAAATTACTGCTTCTGTGCCTCCTTTGTAAACAGGAATAATTTTTTTTTCACCTTGCAGATACTCATAAAGCTAAATAGATAAACAGTTATAAATGGCTTTGGATACTTTGACAGAAGATACTCTATGTGTGTACAGTACTGGGACTTATTGACACAAATTATGATTTCCCAGACAGGCTTTATCTTCCATCAAAGAGCAAAAGAAAATTGAGGGCTAAGAAAAGGCAGCTTACTGAAAACCGTGCTAAATATTTTACAACAGTATTCCTCCTGAAGATTTTCATGTGTTTTACCCTCAGGTTAATAACATCCCTCAGGAAGTTATTACCTCAAGATAAAGGTTTTGTGGAAGAAATACAAAACTGAATGAAATGAAACTCTGCAACTCTCCATTTGGGAGCCTGATGAGTAATAGATGGTGAGAGGTAGAAGATGAATTTCTCAGAGAACGCAACTGAGGGGTGCACTATTAATCATGATATCCACCAGACTTTATCCCCTGTGGTATACATATTCGTGTTTGTAGTGGGTTTCCCAGCAAACTGCCTCTCGCTCTACTATGGATATCTGCAGATCAAGGCTAAAAATGAACTGGGTATCTACCTTTGCAACTTGACTGTAGCAGACCTGCTGTACATTTTTTCTTTGCCTTTCTGGCTCCAGTATGTTTTACAGCACGACAACTGGACCCACGACGAACTGCTGTGCAAAATCTGTGGCACTCTCTTGTATGAGAACATCTATATCAGCGTGGGCTTCCTCTGCTGCATCTCCATCGACCGCTACCTGGCCGTCGTGCACCCTTTTGGGTTCCACCAGTTTCGGACGCTGAAGGCTGCTGCGATCGTCAGCGCTGTTATCTGGGCCAAGGAAATCGTGACGTGCTGGTTTGTCTTTACCCACGGGGAAATCAGCATGGACGCTGACAGCCACGTGGTGTGCTTTGAGCACTACCCCATCAAGGCCTGGGAGCACAACGTCAACTACTACCGCTTCTCAGCGGGCTTCCTCTTCCCCTTCTTCCTGCTGGCCTTCTCTTACTGCGGAATTCTACGTGTGGTCCACAAGAGCCATGGCACTCAGAAGAAGAAGAAAATCCAAATTAAGCGACTGGTTTCCAGCACTGTTTTCATTTTTTTAGTGTGCTTTGGACCATACCACATCCTGCTTGTAGTTCGCAGCTTGTTTGAGAACGACTGCTCATTTGCTGAGAAAATATTTAATATTTACCATATTTCTCTCCTGTTGACTACATTTAACTGTGTTGCTGACCCGGTGTTGTATTGCTTTTCCAGTGAAAGCACTTACCAGAACTTTGCCAAGATGCGAGACTCTTGTTTAACATATTTAGGCTGTCCAAGGGCTGAGAGTAAGGAAAGCTACCAGCTGAATGCTCCAGAAACCCCCAACAAGTCACAAGATGAGCAAGAGCCAGCATTATTGCAAACATCACAAGATACTGCTGGAATAAAGGACTCCTCCACAGTTAACTTGGGCAGCCTATAGTATTCATCAAAAAAAAATACTCATCCAAAATCTCCACATATGACTGTGTTGTGTATACATCTCATTTATCCATACATTCCAGCTATTTTACCTCCCAAAGGCTTATTAGCTATGCAGCATAGTGAGGTAGTTCCTGGAGGTGCTTGGGCCTTGACTTTAGTGAAGAAAATATAAACTAAGAGTTCAGTTCCAATCACATGTCTACTGCCAGTCTGGTGCAACTCGGAAACTGTTCTCCCGCCACTTAACTCTTGTTGATGACCACTTTGGTTGAAATAAATCATGGTAGGGAGCTGCTGAAACATTCTTTAACTGCTATTTGTTTGTGCCTGTCATAGCTAGAAGAAAAAAAAAATCTTAAAGCAGGCATTATCTATTGAAAAGGTTGGAGACAGAATAAATAAAATGTCCTCATAAGTATTTTTTTGAAGAAAAATTGCATTTGTGCATTTTTTTTCTGTAACACTCTAAATATTCCTCCTCAAGCCTGTTTCAAGTTTAGCAGAGACCTTGCCTGAACCCACCTCCTAAAATAAGCAATTGAATAATGCGAGATGTCCTGGAGGAGCATGAACAAGGACCTCACCCTCTGCTGAGACCTTCAGTCTCTTGATTGATGATCGAATCTCACCCTGTTGAACCTCGTCATAAGGCTCCTATTGACTTCAAGAGTCAGGTTGTCGAGAACAGACTCTGAGGGGGAAAATAAGCCCGTGGACTCCAAAAAGGAGGTTGGTATATTATGAGCTGCTTTTAATGCATACAATTCTTTGAGTCACTCTGTTCAAAATTAAATTTAATCTGAATTCTTTGAAACCTTGCTAAAATTTGGATTATGCTCTTGTAAATGTCTTGTGTAGCACAAATTGTGCAAGCAACTAATTAACAGTACATTTTCACTGAACCTGTTAAATGGAATCAGTTTAAATTCTATATTCATGAGTACATATTCATGCGAGATAAATACGTACAATGAATATAGAATTACATAGCTGTAATATGGATAGATATTATAGTTTAGGGTCTGGTCATTTTTCAGGAAATACAGTGTCAAAAATACGTTGTATGGATGATATGTGTTTTCTAGTTTGGAAAAGAGAAACAAAACATAGAAATAAGTAAGGATAATGCCAATTAAAGAATTGGGAATTAAGCTGTATCCTCTTGCTTCTGCCGACCCCCTCTGTCTAGTTTCTTATTTTTCTTTATTGAACTATATAACTCTATCCATTACCTGTCATCTGATCATTATGCTTTTTTTATCTGTGTATTGCCTTGTCATTTTGCTTCTTCTCTGTCTTCAGATCTTCCTTGAAACACCTTTCTCTTTCTGCCACTCAGAATGGATAATATGCAGCAGTACAGTGATACTTTTTTCCAGAAGATTTTCTAGACACACCTGCACCTGGGATCTCAAAGATCTCATGGTATGCAACCGTGTTTGTCAGGCAGTATATTCTTAAAAGCCCATGTGTCCTAAGTGTTCTGTAGGCCCCCTTGAGAGGGCAACGTTAGATATAATTAGGGATGTGTTTAATAAATAACGCCTTTATTATATTCTTCCTATATTTATTCAGCATGTGTTTGATATAACTCTCTTCTGGCTTTGGCCCATAGATTCCTTTTAAGAAACTACAGATCCTCTCCTCCCCTCCCTTTGAAGAACGGATTCATGTCCTCTCTCCCAAGAGGGGATAAGATTTGCTTAGATTAACATTTGGTTTGTTTAATTCTTTTATGCATTTCTTTATACTTACACCACTCACCACGCTGAATTAATTACCTTGTACATGCATTTTTCTTTTGACTGTCGGTGCTGCTTAGCTTTGCTTTCTCCTAACACTTCCCCTAGTCTCTTCTGCCTTTCCGTATCTGGGTTGCATGGCATGAGATCTTTAATGCCAGGGCTTGTGTGTTGTTAGGAAAGGAGCCCGGGTAGCCACGTCCTCAACTACTCGGCTCTGCGACCTGCCATGCTGGAAGACACACACAGGGTTTGTTCTAAGATGAAATATTTGTTGTCCTGTTTATGCTTTACTTCTTTACTGTTAGCCACATTGTTTAGATTAGACAGCTGGAAGGCAGAACATGCCATACTGCAATCAAATTGTTATCTGACAGATTAAGACTTCTCTGAGTCGGTGTATTTCTGGTTTCAACTTGAGCTCAGCTGTTGCAGTTTAAAAGAAGGAAATGTGCAATAAAGTCCAGCATTTTGCTACAATTCTCAACCTTTAACCTATTAACTGGGAAGGGAAGGATTGGGGTCCTTTTGTCTAAACATGAAGTCAGTATTTCATTGATTCTTCCTACACAGGAACTGCTAGATTTAGTCTGCAGAACCAGCTGCCATGTAAGGAGTGCAATTCTCAGAACTTTTAATTTTGTGAAAAATGGTCAAGCAGAGGTCTGACGACTGTGGCCAGAGATGGGCTGCACATTGCTGTCAGATTAAATCAGGAGTTTGGCATGGAACAGAAAATACAGATCAGAGAAAAATAAATTATTACATTTTATTTTTCTTAACCAAATCTGACTGTTAAAAATGTATTTTGGAAAGAAGACAGAAGCTTACTGAATCAAGTTATTTTGCCCAAAGTTGGTGTTCAGAAAGAATCCTCTGTAATAGGATGCTATTAGTGTAATGTCAGTCGGCTACTGTACATGTTCACATCTCTAAAAGTTGCATGGATCTCTTACACAAGGGCAAGAACGTTAAATTCACTTGCCCAGAAGAAAAGTTGATGCCCTAAAATGCCTGCAGCATTTCTGTATTACCTAAAAGGGGACTAAATATATAAATAGTAAACTACTAACCTGAAGGAGACAAGCAGTATAGCCTACCTTTTACAAAGAAACTCTGCATAGCTCTCCTTACTTGCTTTAGATAAGTTAAAACTGTCCTCACAGTTTCAGCAACTGCTCACCACCAGCAGAGTGGTTTTGAAGTGCCCTTCTTCACTGCAGCTGTTTTCTGCACCACAAGGTATTTTTAAAACAAAGTTGCCACACCAGTTACTTCCTCTTGCAGCTATGAGGTTAATGAAACAGGAACAGCAATTCAATAACATTTCATTTTTTATTATAAGTTTTCTTTGTAAAGCCAGATTGCTGCTTAGTATATAATATCACTTAATATCTATTATAAAATTACAGAAAATAAAAGGTAAATCAAATGCTTATGATCCTTCCTGTTTCTCAGTGAGGTAAGAGTAACAAAACAAAACGAAAAAAAGGTTGTGCATGGCTGAGGCACTAGAGATCAAAAATCCTACATTTCAAGACATAGAACCAACTTTGATTTTTTTTTTAAACCCTGTCAGTAGGTTAGGAATAAGGAAATAACATAGGAGACATTCCTGATTTTGAAATTATTAGAGGAAGTCACTGCTGCACTTCTTGCAGGAGCTTTTCAATCATAAGTGAATGGGTGTTATAGAAGGGCAGACCGTCCACTTCCATTTCTAGGCTGGCAGTTTTTCCACTGCGGACCCCATGCTGCACAAGGGCTTTCAGAAACTTTTCTTCCTTTAAAAAAAAAAAAAAAAGGAAATATAATGTTATTAGAATCCCGAATCAGCCAAGAAAGTTCATCTTTTTTTTTTTTTTTTAACCTAGGGAGAATGACCTTATCTTCCAGGATTATTTTGGATAGCAATTTGCAAACACCGCCATTTAATTTGGAACACAGGATAGATTTAGCAGCTGGAACTTAGTGACTGACAAATGGCAATATTCATGGCTTCTATTTAAAATAAAACAAACACACATTACAAAAGCCCAATTCCTTTTTGTCTGATTGCAAAATCCTAAATTATACAAATCTGAATCACAGGAAACTTCATCTAAATATCTCAAAAATTATCTGCTGTTTCCATAACCTAGCAGCTAACTGCAGATGCATTTTAAATGAAAAAGGACCAGCAATAAAGAAAGACACATCAAGGAAAAAAAAAGTTACAGAGGTAAAAGGTACCTGAATGGGCTGCACAAACACTTTCCTTCCAATTTCTTCAGTGATTCCTACCTGCCTTTTACTCTATGTACTCTGTTTGTTGTTGATTTTTGAGAGAATTCTGGGTGCTTAAGGGAAGAGAAATAGAAAAGCTTGAAATGCTTTTCTTGGAATTCTCTGAGTTAGCGTATGATTTTCTTTGTTTGGGACCACAATTCATTTTCATGTTTATAAGAGTATAACAGCTTTTTTTTTTTTCCTCCCTCCTAACAGCAATGTAAGCAGATAACAAAGCATGTTCCCAGCTGAGCTTTTAATGTACACAGAGGGAACAAAAGTCTTCCCTGAGAGATACAGGCCAGGTATCAGGGCAAGAAAAAAAATGGGACAAAATCAGAGTAATTCAAGAGCCTGGTTTCCAATGGAGTAAAGTCTAGCAGATTTGCTCCAAGATGTTTTTGTGAAAAGCCACAGCAACAGAAGCAGCATTAAGAGGTGTCTCTCTTCTCTCTAGGTAGCCATTTTTGTGAAATTTGCCAGAACCTCAAAAATTTTAAACTTCTCTCCTTCTATCAAATGTTGAACCTGCTGTTTGATTTTGACCAAGCGGCTTGCAGGGGACACTTCCAAAAGGACAGGTAATGTCATCACATATCCCTTTTTTCTTTTATATGACAATATCTATATTTATAGAACACCGTGCTGCAATAATGACACATTCCATTTTCTATAGGAATTAGCAAAATAAAGCTTTTAAGGCAGCAGTGCATAAATGATCTGCTCTTTCAGTAATCTTTAAGAGTTTTGAAGATAGATTGAAAATGTTCTTCTAGCTGCTCTGCTTTTCATTTAACATTAAATGTTCTTATTAAAATTCTTTATACTGTCTTAGCATTTACTATAGATAGAATTCATTTCATTAATTCAGTTAATAGAAAGTTAAGAAAAAGTCTTAGCTTCCCTCCCCCAGAACTGTAATGTACATAATGCCTTTTAAATAGTCACAGATAAGACTTTTTATTTGTTTTTCCTTGCTAGGAATGCGTTTTCTGGTCTTTATTCTACTGTCTTTATTTCCATTTGTGTGAGATCCTGCTTTGATGGAAATTGCAACTGAATTACCTACCAATTACCTTGACAGACAGTCATATAATGTGAAATACTTTCTTGTTCCTGTACAGTGATAGCTACCAAAGTCATTTAACTGCTTAAAAAAAAAGACCAAAAAAATTATAACGTTAAAATGTCTAGTGTTCTTATTAAATGCCTAGGATTTATTTTTCCAAAGAAGGCCTCTAAACTACACAGTATCTTTAGACATGAATTTTGACAGGTACTTTGCATGCTATTGTATATAATGAAAATATAAACACTTCTGGAAGGATCCTGGATCCTGGTATCTGGAAGGATTAAAACATATATTGCATGGTCAGTTAACAGGATTTTTATTATAAACTGTCTACCTACTTTTTGAATATGCACTATAAAGATCTGTGTGTCATTTGTGGGTTACACAGCATCGTACATAAGCACAACAATAACTACTGCTTTTCTATTACAGAAAAACAGTTACCTGGTGCCAAACTTGAGGTCATGCAACAGCTACTTAGGGATTTTTTTTTCACAAAAAGTGCCATTTGTCATTTATAAAATTATAAATATATCTCAGTTTACCTAATGAGTGGTATTTCTGTAAGTATAAGTGTCTGACCTTTGTACATGAAAGAGATTTCTCTTTGCACTGAGACTTTCTCCATGCAAAGTGGCAAATCAGATCACTTATATCACAGAAGAGAAACTTGCATTGGATAAGCAAAATATCTTCCTTGTTTTTATTTTTTTCTCATAAAAGTTTACATGCTAGACACTCTGATCTGCTTGCAGGGGAGAAAGACTTGCATAATATTGTAATTATGTCTGATGAACTTTATCCTACAGTCAAAATTTAGCAATTCCATTTGCAATGAGTATTCACAATGCACACTATGATTCCTCAGGCCTAAAGTGGTGCAATTTGCTCACAGATCTCCTGTTAGCAAATACTTGCGGTGGAGAGGAACAAAAAAAGATTCAAATTAATATATAAAAAAAAGGATGCACTTTATTCAGGCAAATCCCTTGCAAGTGACAGAACTAATAAAAAATTCTAAAATGAATGTCACATCTTTTTACATATTGTTCATTTAAATAGAAATTCATATTCTTGCAGGTTAATTCCAAAATAAGTATTATTCAGTTCATTTTTTAACATTAATAATGACTTCTGTAATATAAAAAAACTGTTTAACACGTTAATCTGTTTTTGAGAAGAAAATACAGAATTGTTTGTAGAACATTCTGTGTTAGCTAAATTTGCTTGTATAAGAATTAATATATTCCTCTACAGTCACCTGACTATGTGTAACATCTGAAAAGCCAGGTTGTACTATTTGGCATAATCATGATTCAGTGATTCTGTTCAACAACTTTCAGGTAGGAAAAGATTGGTTAGATGAAATTTTGTTTGTTTTATTTTTTTCTTAATCAAGTTCTCAGCACAGAACAAATGTTTCTTGGAACCTTTCATTAAAATATATGCAGAGAATAATCTATGACTTTGGGACTCTGCTCTCAGCTCTCAACATTCAACACTTTACATTGTGGAGTGGGAATGGAGAGCTCCACAGTTCAGGGTTTTGTTGCAATATTGTTTTGTTGCTTCAAGATTAATGAGGCTTCAAAGAAACAACCTTTGTGTTTCTGGGTAAGTCTTCATCATTAAGTGATTATCACCTTTGAGTGAAGAAAAAGAAAATACATTATAAGAAAGCTGTCTGATGCTTAGGGACTCATTTGAATGTCGTCTTTCCAGTTACGCTTGCTTTTACAAACAGATGAATATAAACACGGAGGTGGAGATAGTGGCGTTTTTTATCCTACCAGAACAATCATTACCAGCATTAAAAGAAATGGCACTGGGCAGAAATTAGCCACAGAAACCATAAATGATCTGGTTTTTTTCTTCTTCTTTTTCTTTTTAAGCTAATGGAGTATGTGAACACTAATGTGTGTTCAGCTCAGGAAACCTCCCGCAGTGTTTACTGTTCCATGATTTATAATTTAAGGTATCATATTCTCTTGCCAGATAATTTGTCATTTTCTTCTCACAAAACTATTTCCATTAATTTCATTTGAATAGATTTTACTATTGAACTTTCAATAGCCCTTCAATTTATTGGATCATTATCAACTTTGCCATCTGGATAATTTAGTAAAACAAAAGCAAGAAGGATTTCAAGTACCGTATATCACTTTTAATTACAATATATCACTCCCAAGAATTGGAATCATACTAGATTTTAGAATTTGTTAAAATAAAGGAAAATTAAGTACATGTAACTGGAAAAAATGAAAACTGTACAGTAATCTTTAATTTTGGAGCTGAAAGGTGCCATATGTTTTGTTAAGTCAAAGGATAAGTACTTAGGGCTATGCTAAAAGCTGGGATGAGTTTCACTTACATATGTTTTATATAAGGAATCAAAACATCAATAACTAAGAAAGTACTCTTCCCACAAAGTTAAAGTATGAAATAACTACAAGACATAATCTTATTTAGGAAGGAGTTAAGGCTGTATTTAAAGACAGAAGATGCTGGCACTGCAATTTTGAAGAAATTAGCAAAACTTTAGGATTCTTTATTTTGAATCCTCCATTTTTTTTTTTTACTGATTTTGTCCAACCACTCATAGAACTCACTAACTGGAGTGTGCAGAGGACACAGAACCACATACTTTAAAGTGAATGTAGTGTGTTGGAAGGATTTTGACAGTGACTGAAATTGACTATTTTTTACATAAGAACAGAGTATTTTAGCAGACAGAATTTCTTGCCATACCTGTTAAAATAAATTGCAGCACTGTTCCATGCTTGAAGTCATAAGGAATAAGTTAATTTTTGAGAATTTTTATGTTGACTCTCTCTTGAATCCTTTACAGACTATTCTAATAACAGTGTGGATGCTTGTTAACCAGGAATCCCTCAAATCCACCATGAGACATGTGAAAGTAATGACTTCTAAGCTACTAAAGATTTAATGACTGGTAACTGGGCTGGTAACTGACTCTACCAACATGTCACAAGGAAGTCATAAGTCACTGGCTCTACAGAAATTACCTTTGGAACAGACGGAAGTGCAGCCAGCCAGACCATCTTCTTAGATAACTGTGGAAACCCAACGGCTTTCCTCAGATAGCGGTCGTGTATTTCACAAGTGCTGAGAACATACAGAGCACAAGCGATGGCATAGCCTCCCCAATTTGAGACCCCTGCAGAAAGAAAGTCACCATGAAACCAAACTGTAAATAACAACAATAACAATACAGTAAAACAACAGTTATGGTAAATATACCTAACTTGCATAAGTCATTAAGCCATGAGTCTCCAGTAATGATGGTAACTGGGGTGTGAATTAACTATTAACGTTATTTTGAAACAGTTCAGAAATACATAATCATTTAAAGATAATAAAATGTTTTCATTTAGCATATTGTAGACCAGTATTTCACACTGAATTTCTGCAAGTTTCCCTCTATCTTAGCTTGTGGTTCATTTTCCAACAAAATCAACACTTCTAATGGGCACAGTGAATAAAACAACTGCACTTGGCTTAATGGGAAATCCACAAACTTTAAAGCGCCTTGTTAGATTTTAGTGCCTTTAACTTTTGAGTGCAGAGAGGTATGAGATTTTGATAAAGTGTTATTTATCAGGCCATTTTTTGCTGAGGTCAGATTTTATAATGGAGCATTGTAACATTACAGAGAATTCCCTTTTGATCCCAAATGATGCCTGATTAAAAGGATTTAGCTGTTTCACGAGATAGGAAGCCATGGTGAAACTAACTGTCCTGATGATGTGTCTTTAGAGTAAGTGCAATATGCATACAGACACTGTAATGGCATTAATACCCACAAATTATTGGTATGTTGTGGTCAAATCAGTTCACACTGTCTTTTAAGCAGTGTTTGACAGCTTCTCTGTTAAGATTATATTGGAAAATGTTAGAACTGAAATTTGCTGTGAGAAGTTATCACTTGTACCCAGCACCTTCTCCAGAGATGCAGAATAGCCACATTTTCAAGAAGTGCAGAAATTGTTTTAGTGCTTGAGTTTTCCCCACTTAAGCTTCTCTGAACACATTCTCCTCCATGCTTTCCTTTGCAGGTTCTCAGTGGGACAGCTACTTTCAAAATAAAAATCATCAGAAACAGCCACTGCAGGTCCTATATGTGTGTATATATAGCTACAATAAGTAGATATAATTATCATCTCAGTCTCATTTCTCCCCAACAATTTGCTCTTTTAGTATCAGCAGAGTTAAAAAGCTATATGCTGTTTTCTTTCTTTTCGAGTACCTGGGAGCCACTTGCACTGAGCCTTAAGTGACTGAGTCATGGTGACTTGGTTCATAAATTGGTCCTTGCTGAATAGGTCTCTTTTCTATTCATTTTATTCAAAGCTGATGAAAATGTTAAGGTAGAAAGGAATTTCAAATATAAAATCAACTTTTTTGTTGTTATATTCAAATTTATGTTGTACGGCTATCCTGGAGTGGCTGTTGAAAAGACTTATCACTTGTTCATATAAGAGCACAGCATCATTGATTTAGGCCTGGTGGAGTAACATTCAGAGAAGCTAATCAATTATACCAAAAATTCACACGTGCATAGATTTTTTTATTATTATTGTTTTCAAAAAAATTCCACAGTCTTCCTTGGTATTTCATTTAGGTATATATTTTTTTCAAGATATTCAGGAGTGACATAACTCTTTCCAATTAAATGAAATTTCTTAAGTGAATATCTGATTTTCAATCATTCCTGCTGGAGCTGTAGTTGATTAACTATTTAGAAAATCGACATAATAAAGATGGATTTGTTTATTAATGATGGCTCGGTCATATAAAGAAAGGCTCATGCAGTTTATTTGGTAACACCGATGCTTTCTTTTCAAATCTCTTCTGAAACCTCAATATCCCTGTCCCTGCAAAAAATCTCTTACCAGCTACAATAGTAAAATCAGCTTCAACATCACAAGCAATAACATCTCCATTTTTTATGTACTTCTTTACAGCATCTTTTACTTTGCCCATTCCCAATTCATTTCCTCCATCTCCGACACCTTAATTAAAAGAAGAAAGAAATCAAAGGTGTATGAAAGCAGCATACATATGACAATCCATTTATAAACTATCCAGTCTCCCCCAAGAGCCTGGGTGACAGTTCATATCCCCATAGAAGATGCTTTATCTCCTTTTTCAATCAAAGTGTCTAAAACAGAAGGTATAATTTTATCACATGCTATCCTACAGCTATACAGAAAGTGGGCTTATACTGGTGCCGGGAAAAGGAAATGAATTTATCAGATGCTTATAAAGAGCTGACAGAATCGAGTGGTAAGCTTACTGCTTATGGAAGGCCTTACATACATGTTCTAGATTACACAGGTACATTTCCACAAACAGAGAAAAGATAGAGAATAAGTTCAAAATAAAGCTGAAAAATTAACCTTGGATTCTATGATAAAGCAAGCATAGAAAACTTCAGGTCACTGTGAGGATATTTCTACTAATGAAAAGTAGAAAAGTAGTTTTTTATCATTTTTTTTCTTACGTTCACATATTCTGGGTGATGGCTCTTTTTGTCAGTCAAATACAAACACTGTGTATTTGTCTTTTAAAAATCCACAGTATCAATATTTTCAGTAAAATCAGTTCTATTACCTAGGCTATTTCAGAAAAATCTTGGGCTGCCCCTGTGTATAGGATATAAAATTGTTAAACACTGTTCAGAGACTTGGAGTTAAGGATAATACATAAACAGTTTATGTGAAAACTGGACTGTGCTTATAGGAAGCTCATCTAATTTGTCTTTTATCAGTGTAAAAAGATGCAATAAAATCCCTTTATTTAAACAGAACTTCAAAGTTCTTTTTTACATGTTAGTTTAAATGGCATTTTCTAAGTTTTAAGATTTTTAAAGACAATACTAGCTAATGGTTGTGAAGCAGAATGTTCATTTGCAGAACAGTGAAGAGTGCCAAATCCTCATTGAATTTGAAATGAGACAAATGCGTAGCATGTGTTACAGGACTGAAACAGTATTTATAATTTACATTTCAAGCACAGAACATTGGTTAAAAAATACCTTTTTTAGTAGCTATATAAATATTTCATTTAGGTCTGTACTGAATTTCTTCTGTAAGTGAAATTCAAAGTTATTTTTCAGTAGCAGTTTGTATCTAGTTCCTAAAGCCTATATGTTCAAAGCAGAGTATATATGTTCAGAGCGACATGACTTACATATAGGATTGAAATGGCTAGATCTCAAGAAACTTTTAACCAGACATAATTTACTGATCAATATATAAAGTTTGGGACATAATTTTCTTCAGTATTTACTCTTTTGCCATAAAACAGCTAATCTTTCTTTTTCACAATTGCCTGCCTTAATATGCTACTCACCTTTATTTCAGCATAGGGATTTAATGGTGACTGAAATCTGTTTGGTTGTTAATAACACTTTAGAAATAGCTAATGACATAAACTTGGTAATCCAGCATTATCTATAGATATGGTAGTTATAGCTGGGTTTTTTTAAGAATTTGCACAGAACACTTTGATTTTTCTTATATTCCAAACCTGAGATTTTGCGGTTAATATTCTTTAAAAAGGTAATTATGAACTCATGTTCTTGAGACACCCTTTAGAGATCACATACAACTTCTTTAAAAGTGAAAGATATTAATGTTTCTCAGTTTTTTTCGTCAGCCTTAGTCTGCTTTTTCTTATCTTTATGGCACCTCTATCACTAGACGAATACACTGTTAATAGATCTGCAGCTTTGGTTGTATCCTATTAGCATTACATGGAGAAGAAAAGAACATCACATCCTCAGCTTAGAGCATTTTCCTGTACCATATAATTTCTCTACATTTTGAGGACTACACATCACTGCAGAATTTCCAAAGTGAGATTCACCTGACAAGGCAGAGTCATCTACACATGAGCTAGTCAGTCAATCATGTTTTTTAAGTCAGCAGAGAAAAACGGACCCTTCAGACATGCAACTCATCTCCTCCCAGGGCAGGCTTCTCTTATGTAGATGCCTGAAACCGGACAAGATGAATCTGCTGCTCCTAAAGGCCTGAGTCCTTTGCAGATTAAGGAAAAACACACAGTTCTGTCAGATTATCTATGTAAGCTTTCACCGACTACATTAGTTTCTGACACTACATCAATGAAAAATGCAGGAAACTTCAGAATTTTGTGCTAAGCAGCACTTGCATGAAAGAGGAAGCAAGTGTGCCCACATTTTTTCCTACAGTACTTTGAAAAACTTTTCACTAGCTCCTAAAAAGATGGCATATAACTGTGTTAGTATTATGACAGATGAATAAAAATTAAGAGTGCAGGTTTGGTAACTTTTTCTGGAAATGAGTTCTTCTAGCCTCAGTCTTTCCTGTCTTCTTATTTTATATATTTCTGAAGGTCGCTGCTTACTCCACCATTTTAATAATACTGAGATTCATAACATTACAGGCATTGTTCCTGATTTGTCTGCAGTCAGATCCCTAGATCAAATTCTTATTTTTAACACTAAACTTGAACTTGTTTTAAATGCAAAACCTGACAGTGGCTAATAAGTAACTAACATTCTAATATTTCCTTTGTCCACCTACTAAAACAGTGCTTCTTGCAGGTGAGCATATTGCACAAACACTTCTGCAATACTAAAAACTTTAATCTTTTTATTATTCTTTCCTATTCTATCTGGTTATCCAAGTACTCAAACAGGTGTTGTAGAATATTTGCATTTAGCTTGGCACTAGACACGTGCCTCTAAATTCCTATTTAACATAAAGAGAGTCCAATACAGCCTTCCTAGAAAAACAAATCATAATCAGAAGCAATACATTATCATAAGGGACAACATGCAAAGGCCACAACCCAGATTAGTTCTCTACTGTATTACACTTGGCATGAATACACTGAAAAAGTCAACAGCAATCCCAAAGAAATTATAATGAAATTAAAAGTCACACATGAAAAGTTAGTGTGATAAGTTATAGAATGAATACAAGCTGAAGGTAAGAGACATTTTAACAGGTAACAAGGATACTGCTTTTTTTCTACAGATATTCAATTAGTTATCCAGTGTACAACACTGATGCACACAAATCCACAGGAGATCAGAGATCCCTTCATTCCCTTTTGAAGTTGAATCTTTTTCCATGCAAACATGTCTTCAGAGAAAATTCATGGCAGTGGGCTACAGCAGTGTACACTTAAAAAATCTTGGTATTTTTAACTAACGACATTTCATAGGGTATTTGAATACTTAGGTGCAGTTTAACCCAGCCTAAATACTCGTGGACAGATGCAGAATCCCACCATGCAGAACACTCCAAACTCCTCCAAATCAATAAGTTGCTCTGGGGAGGTATTTTAAGAGATTGGGATGCTTTCAATAATAGAATAGAGACCTAGTCCTTGTATGAGCAGTTTAAAATCAGGGAGTAGGGAACTGATGTTAACAGCAGGACATATGGCTATGAGGCACTGCTGGTGAACAGCTTCATGAAAATGGGCTATTCAGTCATGGGTTGTTCTCTCTGAGACTGCCAACAGAGTGCCATCTACAGAGCCTCTTTTGGGATGTTGACAGTTACTCCTTCAGAACAGGACCAAAATTAGCATTAAATCTAAATAAAATATATTGTAAATATTATTATAATAACAAAAATACCAAGGAACTCCCTTGTTTTCACTCCTTTGCTTTGATTCCACACCTACAAAATATGATTTCCCTTTACTGAAAGCAGACTATGCATTATCTCTGCAGGAACTCTCAAAATTCTGTGAAAACATTTGAGAAACATCAATACTGAAAGTCAAAGTTCCAGTACATTTGGTAATAGTTTGGAATGGGTCTCCAGTATTGCAAACAGAAAAACAGCTGGATCAGCAGATGTGTCCTAACTTGACTGAAATCAGGCTTGCAAGGACATTTATTGCTAATTTCATTTAAAATGGTTAGAAATATGTACCTCCCAGTTCTGCTTTGGGCCACACAATGTAGCAGAAAGCATTTGCTTGTACAAGGACATTGTATAAGAAGGATGTTATATCTACCTGGGAATCCTCGATCTGTGACATATATTTATAAAAGCAAATACAAACAGGTTTTTAGGGGGAGGAAAAAAAAGGACTGTCAAAAAAGGAAAAAAGGAGAGGAGCAGCACATTGAGAAAGTACTGTTCAATCATATAAGTTGAGGCTAATATAATTTTGACAGGAATGACAAGATACTCATTTACAGCTAACTATTTTACGGATACATTTTGTTAGAGAAGGGCTTATTATACCAGATGCAAATATACAATCCCTTCTCAAGATAATGTACTCTTAAAAAGGCAATACAACCCAAGATGCTATCTAGACTGCAGCTTTAACCCAGGTAAAACTATCTTAAAGACCACCATAATGTTTTAATTTGTAATATTTCCATTCAATAAATTCTTGTTTTCACCTATACAATATAAAAGGAGTTTAATGTCACTTTGGGAAGTATCTGTATGTACACTTACATATACACAGACATATTTGCCCTAGTTTTTTTTTGGCCTTAGAATAACTCTGAATTCAACATCTTTGCTTTGGCTACTCTTTCATAGAACTTTATGTATGTATGTATGTATGTATGTATATGTATATATTTGTTTCTTTTTTCAGCAACTGCCTCTTTAAATTCAATAAAGAAAACAGCTGTTGTCCTAAAGCAGTTATTTAGCACCTGACTCCTCCTCTATTTCTCTTCCAGTAAGAATTCCCATCTATGTTAATTTTAATGTTCAAAATATAATGCAAACTCTCACCTACCTGTTGTTGCAACTCCTGAAATGGTTTTTGCAGCTAAAAATAGTTCATCTATGGGGTCTACTAGATGTTTAATATTAACTTTCCTGGCATTGTAATAATTGCCATCAGCAGCCATCCCAGCACGCTCTATTGCTATCAGGTGATCAAATCTGGTCAGATACAGAATGAAAAATTAGTTAAAGGACAGGAGTTAAAAGCCTCAAGTCTTACATAATGAAGTCTCTTATTAGTTGCTTTTCCTATTCCTCTTGTTTTCATTTTATGACTGTATGGAACCTAAGGTAAAACTTAGACACTTTTTTATATTACTGTTCTGAAGTTTGTTTTCTGAAGCTTATTTTCTCTGTAGTTTATATTCAATGGCTAATCTTGTTTCTTTATGGCTTTGGAGAAATTACTTCAAATGGTAATTGTAACTAATAGAGAGGTTTGTGAAACTCTCCTACCCAGCAGTGTTTTGGGTTGGCTATTTAAGCTTTGCTCTGTTTCGTGTTAAATACATCTTCTATAGTACTGTTCTTCACGAATGTTTTCTTACAAAACAAAGAAAAACAGTTCAGTAACGATCTAAATCCACATAAGTGGGTTAGGTCTCCATTTAAAGTACATTACTTAGAAAGTGTTTGTTGTTTCTGGTGTTCTAGTGTTGTTTCTAGTTAAAGAGTATTTTGGCATTTGCATTTGGAATTTTTTGTTAGTTGGTTGGATTGATTTCAATCTATGACTATTTTGCTAGTTATGAATGTGTGTAGAAGTATTGTGAAGATGTGCTTTTTTAAGTAGAGCTCTTCTAGTCGATTCCACCACTATTACCTTAGCTTTAACCTTTCCTTCTGTCCAGTTTTACTAGAGGCTACTAATTCTGCTGAATTACTTAATGCTTTTGTGGGGATACCTACAGCGACCTAAGGGACCTTGAGCTATAAACACACCTTTTGTGTGCTCTAGAAGAATTGTTTTAGCTTTGGAGAACTGTTGAATCAAATGAAATAGAAAAAGTTGTATATTAGCTTAGCTATATTAAAAAAAAAAAATTTAAAACAATACATGGAAGTTGAAGCTAATGTTGTACTGAAATTATAGCTGACCTATAGAAAGAAATGGGAATGAATGAATTGACAAATTGATACTTTTTTTTTTCTAAGCAAACAACTGACCAACAGGTTCTTATTTAAAAGAAATGTAAATTGCTGACCAAGATATGTGTGTACAACTCTATAGAAAACTCTCTAACCTTAACCTTAATCACGTACTCATATAACTCTGAATTTTTGCCAACACTCTATTCTACAATGAATAGGCAAACAACTCAAAAGAATGCTCCAAAGTGCACACATACATCTTTAGCTTTGGCTCTCTACAGATGGTAGGGCAATTGCCTTCAGAGTATTAAAAACATTTGGCAACATTTACTAAGCCAGATGAGAGTTCTCAGTTGTCAGAGCCAGAAGACCAGAAAGCAAACAAACTCCAAAATTCACTTGCTAGATCTTTCACTGACTCTGATGTGATATTTAACTTCTCTGTGTCATAATTTTTCCATGGATTTACAAATTGATAAAACATGTATAGTACTCAAAGGTATATTTTTATTAATGACATTGATACAGCTTTTAGAATGGTACCTTTGCAATATTTCTACTTAAATACAAAGTATTTTTATTTTTAAAACTTCGGAAATTCAGAATCCCAGAGTAACACAGAATTTGATGCTCTACCAGCACTGTACTTGGAATTCTTTCATTAGTCTCAAATCTTACATTTTCAAGGACTTGCTTGCAACCATTATATCTTCTTAGTTCTTTTTATTATTATTATAGCTTCACATAGAATTATTACCTGTTCTTTAAAGCAAACAAACGTACCTCGGTCTTCCACGATTTCCATTCTCGCACAAAAACATCAAAGCTGAATCTGTACTTTCCTTTTGATAACTCAGGAGAGGGACAGGTCGCTTCAGGATTCCTGCAGGAAATGAAAATACCATGTGTCACTCTTTGGTGCATGTTTGGTATTGTCGGTTTTCTGGTTTGGTTTTGTTTTTTGAGGCAGAACAGTTGGTGTAAAGATAGTGAGCACTTATTGACAGTTTATCAGGAACGGAATTGCATGTTTACTTTAAGTTAACCTAGTTTAGTTAGTACTTGTAAATGGGACCTTGGGATTTAAAAGAAGTCTAGAACAGGAACAGCTTTCCAGAGGTCACTGCAAACATCTAATTTGGAATGACTTCCAGATATGTAAGCCCTAAAATGACATCAGCTGGATTCTAGCAAAATAATGTAATCATAACAATGCTGCTACTTTTAGCATGAACTTTTTTTGAAAATTCATGAACTAATTAAGAGTGAAATTACACCAAAGGAAATATTTACTCAAATTAGTAAGATTAAAACTGGAAAACTGCGTTCCTTGAAGAGCTGTATGGCTTACCGAGTCGAACAGCTTCTTCCATAATCTTCCTGTTCAGATTCATGGCTCGCTGATCTGTTACTATGGCAACATCTTTCTCCAAGGCCTGCAACATGGCTGCGATAGCAAAGGCTCCTGGGGGCCCATCATTCTCCTCGGGTGGCTCGTAAGCGAAGTGGGTAGGAAATCCAGTTGTTATCAGCACTGATCGTGCATGGGAGAGGGACAGGCAAGACTTCAGCAGCTCTTCCTGCCGTTGTAAATGAATGATACCTCTGTCTCCTAGAAAAGTAGTTTTAAAGAACCTTTTTTTTTTGCAAAGAGCAGTACCTCAAAGTTTGTCTGGGTCAATTTGTCTGTTTACCTTAGTGACATGAAATGGATGTGTGTGTGTGTGTGTGCGTGAGAGAGAGAGAGAGAGAGAGAAATCAAGCAAGGTCAAGCCAGGAACTGGATCCATTTCCTCAGGAAAGTCAGGAAGGTGAAGGATATGAGTAATAAAGCTAATGGGCTGGGCTTTCACGTTAAGAAGTGCAGTTAACTGAATACTGGATACTGAATGCTACTGTACTATTGGTGTAGCTACTGCTAGCCATTGGTGTAAATCATCTTATTGAAGATTGTTTCCTTCCTCTTGCCCTCGCTTTTCTTTGACCTGTGGTTGTAACTGAGCTATACAGCTATCTAGCTCCTCAAGCTGTGTAGACTTTCAAATTCTCACAGAGTTTCAGTGATGTCTCAAAATAAGCAGTCTTGTCGCATCTCTAAATTTATTCCTTAATGGAAGGGCTAATTCTCAAATAAATTTAGCTTAATAGAATGATTATATACAGAAATGAGATGAGAGACTTTGTATGTTGTCAGGGTACTAGATAAACTCAATTACTCAATATGGTGGCATCTAGGTGCCTACTAGAGGATCTCACTATACCTCATAGTGTAGACAGCCACACTATCTGACCTTCAAGAAATATGTGAAATTTTCCTTTCCTTTTTTTTTTTTTTTTTTTTTTTTTTTTT